>NC_143428.1:5615000-5785000 GCF_059467195.1 Physcomitrium patens | reverse complement strand
AAAAATAAAAATAAAAACTGAAAGGGTGGAGAATATAATATTTATATGTTTGAGATTAATTTATCAAGGATTTTGATCTATTTGGTGCTGATGTGGCCCAGTGTAGTGTTAAAAAAATAAAAGTAAATGAAAGATGCATATTTGCAAACAAGTATTGTCACAATACATAATGTTGGGTTTTGAAATTACAATGCTAGTTTATCTGTTATGAGATTAAAATTTCAGAGTCTAGGTTGTATGATTAAAAGAACAAAGTATGAGTTGAGGGGTTAGGATTTAGGGTTTAGGGTTTAGGATTTGCATGGGGTATATAAACCTAGATTCTAGAATTCACATAGATTATATAAAGGGTTTAGAAAGTTGGGCTTGGAGTATGTAAAGAGAAGATAGATTTAAGAATTCACACAAACAAAAATAAATTGGATGTGGAGTGTGAAGGATGAAGAATTGAAGACATTAAGTTTCAGTGGTGATGGATTAGTTAGTGGGCAATGATTACCTGTACGATGCATTAGTTAGCAAGTCATTAACATATTTGTACAACCAATTGATTGCACACACACAAATTTATCTCCAAAGTGACATGTAAACGATTTAGTGGATTTTTGACATGACATGGACTACCACGTGGCAGCCACATCAACAAGGTACCATGTGGCACTTGAAAAAATCAATTTAGTATTCTTCTGCCTTTTATTTTTCTACCTTATTCCAGTTAATTAAATTACTTTAATATTTTTAATTCACCAATTTATTTTTATTTTTTATTTATATTTCTGTCTTGGCGCAAGACTGGGCGGCCAGCAAGGAGTCGAGACAGGGAGTTAATTTTAAAATTGATTTTAAAAAAAATGATTTATTTATTAATTTCCACCTATGCGGAAGACTGGCCGGCCAACGAGGAGTCGAGCTAGCCAGGAGTTGGGACTTGGGCAAGGGAGCGGGACAAGGAAGAGGAGGAGGAAGTCCGAGACTCGCGACGGGACTGGGACTCGCGCCGGGACTAGGAAGAGGGGGAGGAGGTCCGGGACTCGCGACGGGACTAGGAAGAGGGGGAGGAGGTCCGGGACTCGCGCTGGGACTAGGAAGAGGGGGAGGAGGTCCGGGACTCGCCACGGGACTGGGACTCGCGCTGGGACTAGGGAAGAGGAGGAAGAGGAGGAAGGCCGGGACTCGCAGCGGGACAAGGAGGAAATCGGGGAGGAGGGCCGGGACCAGGAGTCGCGGCGGGGATAGCAGGCAGGACAGTGAGGGTGGGTGGTCTTCCACAAAAAAAAGTGTGTGTCGGAAATTCCTTAGTGCAGTAGGACGGGGGGGCCTGCCGAATCCCACAGAGAGTACTCTGTGGGGGAAGGGTTCCTCTGAAGCGTCTCGGGAAAAGCCGTGAGGGGGTGACGGTTGCTCGGTGCCTACGGGTCCCGACTGCTCGCTGCCTTCTTTGAGCCCAGTACCGACGTTCGCAGGGGGGATACCTGGATATTACTGGGGTTACCTGGATACTTCTGGCGTGTTACCTTGGATCAGTGAGGAGTGGAGGTTAGTTTCCCGGCGACGCGACCCTCTGAGGAGGTCCCGCGGAGGGTCGCCGAGTATTATATGGTGAGCTGGCTGTCAAGGATTGTAAGTCCCGCTGCCAAAATTATTTTTGGTGCGCGGGCGACTGGAAAAAGAGGGTTGGTCTTGTGCCGATACGCGTAACGTCGCAGCGAGTCCCAAGAGCTAGTAACCATTTTTGGCGGGGGGCGATGGCCTCGGTATTGTCAAGCCATTCTCTCATTCATTTGGGACGGTGGGGAGAAGTGTTTGCCGAGGCCGTTCAAGCTCCGCCTGGTCGACCACCACTGTGACCGCCACCGCGCTCGATCTCTATTGCAAGCTCAGGTGAAATTCCTGATAAACTTGGAGGGGATGTGGGACGCGTTCGCAGTGTGGGCCGAGGAGTCATAACATCCCAGGTCGGAATGTGAAAATGGAACTTCGAAACCGGTGAGAGTTCTCTCGTCGGCTAGGGGTTTCACAAAAGTAACATTTCTATAAATTTCTATCCGACCGATGGGCCCCCGGGATTGGACATACTTCTTGCTGATTTGTCTTTTGAGGAAAATCCTTCGCGGTGATGGTTACTTTTTTTATTTTTTAACGTGTGTATCGGCCTTGTCGGTTTCTCTCTTTCCTGGTCACATTCCCGAAAAAGGCCGCAGCACCTATGATTCTCTTCCGGGGGGGTCTAACTCTCCCTCTCTCTCTCTCTATTCTTCTCTTTGTCTGGCTCTCTCTGGCTTCACTTTTTGTGGTGTGTGCCTCTGGGGTCTGGTTGGAATTTGCCGTTGGCTTTTTTGCCCTCTCTTTTTTCCTTTTATCCATCGCAAAGAAGGGTGTGTGTGTTCTCATCTGGGGTTGGAATGAAGGACGGGGAACCTCCTCGTCTTGTGAAGTGGGACCATCTTTTAGGATGATGGCTTTGCTGCCTGGTGTGTGCTTGGGTGGGGTTTGATGGTGGCAGTCTACCTCTCCCTTTCTCCGGTAAGACCAGATGACTGGTTCGTCCGCTACTCTTATGTTGGCCCTACCTTGGCCAACGGGAGTCGGCGATGCTCCAGACTGGATGGCATGATGTGGTGGTGTACCGAAGGGGGACATCCGAAGGGGAAGAGGGGCCGAGCCTCGCGAAACTTAGGTGTGTCGGGTTGTGTGATGTCGGAGATCCATTTTTTTGTGGCTGCCATCGTGATTTTGCCCATCCAAACCTGAGTCGTTGCTGTGGACGGGAAAAACTATGGAAGAGCTGTTTGGGAAAGATTCGGGAGTTTGTTTTCGAAGTTACCTTGTTCGATCGATCTAGGATCCACTGTACTCGCCCACCAGAATTTTCTCCCGGAACCCCCCGATCAGCCAAAGCGGGTCGGGGGGCCTTGGTTCAACGAGGGTTACTCCATATGCTAGCCTATGTCAATATAAGGTGCGGGTTAGCCGTTTCTATTCCCACCGGACTATTGCTTAAGAAGTGGACTATCGACCCCCCTCTCCGTCAAAGGTTTGGGGGCCAGGGCTTAGAATGTACTTCAGGTGGTGCGGAGGTAGGAGGCGAGAGGTGGATGAAATCGATCGGATGAGGTGATGGAGGGGTCAACTTCGCAGGAAGTTCTGGGGGGTTTGTTCCAGCCGGATGTTGGGAGGGAGATACAGGCCATGTAATACTAGTTCGGTACCATCGAACGGGTTTTTTTTGCTAGGCTCTCTTGGCGTTCGGAGGGGACCTCAAAGGACGGATAGCATAATTCAATCAGCTCCAAGTAGTTTTTTCAGGAAATAGACGCGGCGCAGTAAGGGATGCGTATTATGTTTTAATGTTTGTTGTAGATCACGACGGGATCCATGGAAGGGTGGGGTTCGGCATTTCCTGCAAGGCACCGGAAAGCTAGTAGCGAGGCGGAGCCCCTCCAACCGGAGGGGACTTCTCTGGTGGTGATACCTCATCATGTTAGACAGCCTGGGGTTGTCCGTCAAGCGGGTCGCGAACTTGGGGGTCGGAGGGGGGGAGATTGGGGTGTCCATCTTCCTTATCTCGTCCACTGCATTCACAGCCAGCATTAGTCAGCATTTCTTCGGATGGTGGACCATGCACAGGGCAAGAAAAGGGCCCCTTGGGCTTTTATATCCAGTTCCAGGAGGTGGGCGCACAGAGTCTTGTGCGGGGTGTGTTGAAGGGGGGAAAAGGAGGTGGTGCTAAAGTTCGACAGTACAGTTCGAACCGGAACAGATATCTCGAGATGGAGAGTGAGAGAGGGGGAGAAGGACCCCCCTTTTGGAACGTGAATGATGGTGTGTTTTGGTTTCTTCTTGGGGGGTGTGTGTGCCCGAAAAGGGAAAAAATCGGAGATGTCTGACGCATCGTGAAAAAGAAAAAGAAAGTGTCATCGATGAAAGGAAAAAAAAAAAGGCCAATTTTGTAAAGACGGTTATAGTCAGAGCCCCCGGGGGAAGGAGTTACTTTGAAAAAATTAGAGTGCTCAAAGCAAGCCTATGCTCTGAATACATTAGCATGGAATAACGTGATAGGACTCTGGTCCTGTTCATGTTGGTCTTCTGGACCGGAGGAATGATTAATAGGGACGGTTGGGGGCATTCGTATTTCATTGTCAGAGGTGAATTTCTTGGATTTATGAAAGACGAACTTTTGCGAAAGCATTTGCCAAGGATGTTTTCATTAATCAAGAACGAAAGTTGGGGTTTCAAAGATGATCAGATACCGTCCTAGTCTCAACCATAAACGATGCCGACTAGGGATTGGCGGATGTTACTTTGATGACTCCATCAACACCTTATGAGAAATCAAAGTTTTTGGGTTCCGGGGGGAGTATGGTCACAAGGCTGAAACTTAAAGGAATTGACGGAAGGGCACCACTAGGAGTGGAGCCTACGGCTTAATTTGACTCAACACAGGGAAACTTACTAGGTCCAGACATAGTAAGGATTGACAGATTGAGAGCTCTTTCTTGATTCTATGGGTGGTGGTGCATGGCCGTTCTTAGTTGGTGGAGTGATTCATGACAACAAGATGACCATTCCAGTTTCTTTCTTAATATATATATCAAGTTATTTCTATTTTTTCATCTTTCTTTGAGAGAAGTCTCACTTGTTATTTGTCTTTATCATGTTCTTGTCTTTGATAGGTTGTTGAGTAGAATAATCTTTTGTATTATTACATGCAAACTTTGTCAATGCGAAATGAATTGTTCAATCAACTTAATAGTAGTTGATACATTTTAAATATTACTTTAATACTTAATTTAGCTATTTTTTTTATTTTATCTAAATTTATTTTTAAAAATATTATTAATCATATTTAAAGAAAATAATATTAAAAATTATTAAAAATAAATTCTTATCTTTTCAATAGGATTCACAATCAGTTACTATCTATGGTTTGAAATTCCAAAGACTTACTTAAAATATATATTAGAATAATAAAATCCTTATTAAAAATATTAAAAATTTTATTTTAATAATTTATTATCCTAATATATATTTTAATAAGCCATTGCATGCAATAATTGATTCTTTCAATGGTATTATGAAGAAAGATTTGGTTGAAGAGAAAAAAATTAAGTCATGATAATAGCTTCTCAGTTTTTAGAATCTATTTACAACTTATCACAAAAGTTTTTTGATAATAATTTATATGTACTTAGATCTTCTTATGTATGATATTAAGAAAAGGTCTTTTAATTTTTATGATACTTCTAAATTTGAATTTAAAGATAATATTTTTTTTTCTAAGAGATGCTTATATATTCTAAATAAAAAATACAACTACTTTCACTTCAAGCTTGTCACAATTTTCTACTTCTAGGATATTTTGGATATAATAAGATATTAAAATTTAGTTTTAAGATATTTTTAATTGGCTCAAATATAAAAAGGTAATAGAAGACTTTATAGAATCATGAGATTTTTTTTAAGATCAAAATTTCGTTGTTATTGATCCTATAGATTTTTTTAACTACTACATATACTACAACAACCATTGTCATTTGTTTCTATGGATTTTATTACAAATCTTTTAATCTCAAGCTTTTGTAACTCTACATTAATAATAGTAGATCATTTCACTAACATAGCACATCTTGTATCACGTGTAAACACTATTATATCTAAAGAAAAAATTAGACTCTTACTAAATATTATTCATTGCTATTATACATTGCTAAGAGATATTACATCAAATAAAAAGACTTAATTTGTTTCTACATTTTGAAGATTATATTTTTTAAAATATTGAATATAAATATAAAATAATATTTGGCATTATATTCTCAAATTGATAAATAAAAAAAAATAGTTGAATTAAGTCTTAAAGAAATATTTAAAATATATCATCAACTACTATTAAGTTGATTGATCAATGGTTATTGCCAAAAGCCAAGAAAACTAGAGACCCTTGAAACTAGACTGGGAGCAAGAAAGGAGTTGACAAGAGTGAAAAAGGCTTTATTCTTGTCTCTATATATATTATCTAACTAGGGGCTACGTCGCAATATTCTATAGGACCTTCAATATGTGTTGACTTTGTAGGACACATGCCTTGACTTATAAGGCAAGTTTTTCTACGTGTGAGCTTCATAATTAGCTTGATCTTCAAGCTAACAACATGTGTGGCACATGGCCAACTTGTTGACCACGTTTTTAATCCAAAAAGTCAATTAAAGACACCTATAAAGTCAAAGTAGCATCTATGAAGCTTTTAGGAAGCTACCATATCAAATACTATAGAATTAACTTATTTTTATATACTTTTACTTACTTCTACCTATTTATACATGTAATTATTGGCTTACATGTGTATGTCCATAATATTAACCTCTCTTCTAGGAACGAGTTCCATGAGGAGCGGTAATCATATGTTGAAGAAATCTATGATGCAATGAATTATATTCGCCACATATTGCGATCTTTGTTTTCTTCGAAGATAATTGATAGGACCTCTCAACCATCGGTAGTATCCCATACCAAGGTGGAAAGACCACCTAGTTATTTAATCATTGTTGAGGCCTTCATAACTTCCTTCGAATAAAATATTTGGAACACCATCAGGAGTTGTTTCTACCTCTAGTAAAATCACCAAACATCGGGAGTCCCTTCTAAGGTCTTGATATCAAATACGTTGTATTTCGCCATCTATTCAAGGAAGAATATATCATTCTTGAAGATCTTCATCTCGATTGCATCGTCTTGAAGGTTGAGACAATTGTAATGTCTCGTCTGGCAGGTCAATAAACGAAGGCTCTTGAGTTGAATCCGCTGGTTGTTGGTTCTCCATCTCCTGAGCATTACAACTACAAAGAAGCTACAAACAATGATTGAAAGTAGAATGATATCTTGCCTAGATCTTGTTTCTTTTATAAATAAGGTTTTCAACTTGATTTTGATGGATGTCGTCGATGAAAAGCCTCCACCGCCTTTGCTGCATTTGTAAGATTCTTTATTGGCTTTCATGTGCGTTTACTAATATCATATCTGTTCTAATAGACAAGATATTCCAATTTATTTCGACGCTGCCTTGAATCTTAGACTTCTTCTACTTCAAACTCTTCATTATTATCCACTTCTATAGAAGGAGGTGGAGTTTGTCTTCTTCTTAGTATGTCCACTATCTTGTATGGTTTAAGAAGAGACACATAGAATACTGGATGGATTTTTATTGACTCCGATAGATGTAAACGATATGCAAATGGATTGATTTGTGCAGAAATAGAAAATGGTCTAAGCCTTTGATAGTCCAACTTGTCACAAGAACAAGTGGTCTTGATATTAAGACAAAGTAACCATATCTTATCATCCATGTGAAATGGTAGTTGTTCCTTTCGATAGACATCCGCATTGACCTTTTGTTGTTCTTGAGCTTCTTTTAATTACGCCTTTATCATTGCATGTAGCTCTGACAAATAAATTGCCAAATCTTTTGCAGCAAGATTATCAACTTTTATAAAGTGAAAAGTATCAAGTTATAGATGATAACCATAATTAGCAAATAAAGGTGTTTTTTTTGTAGAAGAATGTACTGTGTTGTATTACGTGAAATCTTGCTTGAGAATGCACCGGGCACCTGCTTGTGGAAGGTAAAAGAAAATTGCAAAAAGAGATCCTAAAAATCCAATAGGATTATAGAGAAATTACAATTAAATGTTAACAATCATAATCAAACATTAAGCAAGCTAAATTAAATTTTATTGAAGTTACAAAAAAAACACAAAGAAATCCTAAAGAAATATAAAAGAATATTAAAGAAAACTTAGTCAAATCCTAACAAAAATCTAATAAAACCTTAAATTCTAACCAACTCCTAATCCTAATCCAACCTTATATCACGGACACAAAATACAGACTTGAAATCTAACAAGAAGTTCAAGAAGAAGTGGCAGAATTAGATTAAATAGATGAGTACAAGAACAACACCAAAAAGGTGAGCTAGAACTCCAAGAGATGTGTTGTCGAGACTGAAGAACTCTTCAGCCTCGATCCCTATATATATTCCTACTTAGGAAGCTTCTCGAGCTACTTCTATTAACTAGAAAGCTTCTAGAAGGTTCCAGAGGCTTCCTTTCTAGAAGGTTCTAAAAACTTCTCGAGCTACTTCTATTAACTAGGAAGCTTCTAGAAAGTTCCAGGGAATTCCTTTCTAGAAGCTTCTAGAAACTTCTCTTCTAGAAGGTTCCAGAGACTTCCTTCCTAGAAGCTTCTAGAAACTTCTCTCTAAAAGGTTCCAGAGGCTTCTCTTCTAGAAGGTTCTAGAGGCTTGTTTTCTAGAAGGTTCTAGAAACTTCTCTCTAGAAAGTTCTAAGGAATATGTCCTTAACATCACCCCCTCGTTTAGCTTCGAGGTCTCTGAGAAGCAATGTTGTTGATCAGTACCAACGCAAAAAAATGAAGATCTGTCGCATAACTTCTGCTATGAACTCCAACTGTTGTTTACGAGGCAAGTGGTTCATCGACCCTTGAAGCCAACGGTAGTGGCCCACGCCTTTGACTTCTGACCAAGCATGAACTTCCGTGTCCTTATTGTGAAATTATCCTGCAAACACGCCTTCTGGTTGACCATCGTAAGCAGGCTCGATCTCAAATACGATCACCAGTGATCGGTCACTCGGTATCCTCCGTCGTCGTCGTGATACATGTAGTTTTTCATCTCGGGATCGCCTTCGTGAGCTACTCGGTTGCGATACTCTGACTGGCATAGTATCTATCTCTTGGCTATCCATATCAAAAGACCAAACTACGATCTATCTTGGAGAAAATAACTACATCAATTATGAATTTTGCTGGTGCTATCCCCTTTTCTTATATTGTTGGGAGAACAAGCTTCAGAAAGAAGCTATCATCGAATTGATTTAGGTTTATCGGGATGTCGTTGATGAAACTCCTATACCTTTTGTGGCGCATTCGCAAGATTTTCAGCTGGCTCCCACGTTCGCTCATTAATGTCATAGCTACACCAATGAACAAGATATTCTAACTTTCTCCACCTTCGTCGTGAATCCAATACCTTTTCAACCTCGTATTCTTCGTGGTTCTCGATTTCAATACTAGGTGGCGGACATTCCACTCTTCCAGGAAAAGATGACTCTCGATAAGGTTCCAACAGAGAAACATGAAAGACTGGATCTACTTTCATAGAAGCCGGTAACTCCAGTCGGTATGCCACTCGATTAATTTGCTTCTGGATGATAAATGGTCCCAATCTTCGATAGTCCAACTTATCACATGGTCGCTTGGTCTTGATATTTCGTCGAAGAAGCCAAGCTTTGTCTCCAACTTTGAAAGTAGGTGCTGGATTCCGAAATCTATCTGCAGACATCTTATAGGATTCTTGAGCGGATTGTAATTGAAGCTTCAACATAGTTTGAAGCTCTGATAGTTGCTTCGCAAATCCTTCAGCTGCTGGATTGTTATTTGTTGACGGACTCAATAAATCAAGCTTCGGATGATACCCATAGTTGAAAAAGAATGGTGTTTGTTGAGTCGATGCATAGAGGGTGTTGTTATATGTAAACTCGGCTAGCGGTAGATATGCAGTCCAATCGTCATGCTGATAGTTGATGCTGCATCGTAAGTACTGCTCCAAGACTTGGTTCACCCGTTCCGTTTGGCCATCGGTTTGAGGATGAAAAGCTGAAGAAAGCTTGATATCCACCTTCAATATCCCAAAGAGAGATCTCCAAAACTTTGACACGAACTGGGTACCTCGATCTGATATGATATCATCTGGTAGTCCATGATATCGATACACATTATCGAGAAAGAGTCTTGCTGTGACTTCACTAGACGATGTCTTCTTACAAGGAACAAAGTGTGCCATCTTTGTAAGTCGATCTACCATGACAAAGATGCTGTCAAATGAGTTTGATGATGGCAAGTCCATGATGAAGTCCATAGAAATTGAAGACCATGGTCGACGTGGAATTGGCAATGGCTGTAGAAGTCGATAAGGGCGATGCTGAGGATTCTTAGATCTTGAACAGATGTCACAAGAGAGGACAAAATCTTTCACATCCTTCCACATTTGGGGCCACCAAAAATCTCGAGAAATAAGCTCCAAGGTCTTGTTGAATCCAAAATATCCCGTAGCTGGAAAATCATGGCGAGATTTAAGAACTCGGAATCGTGCTAGTCCTTTTGGAATGTACAATCGCTCTTCAAAGTATAAAAGATCTCCCTCCACCTTGAACTTGTCGTCATTGGTACGTTGCTTGATATCAATGGCTACTGAATCTTTAATGGTTATAGCACGTACCTGGTTTAGGAAGTCAGCATCAAATGATACAATAGTAGCACAAAGTTGAAATCTCTCTAGCTTCAATAATGTTGTACATTGTTGATCAAACGCTGCTTCTCCAGCCTTTGGTGCAAGATACGATCTCCTTGATAAAGCATCGGATAGTCTTTGCTGCCTTCCAGGTCGATAAGTGATAACAAAATCGAATCTAGATAGCGACATATTCCACCGAGCTTCACGCCGATTTAAAACTCGAGCCATCATGAAATACTCCAAATTCTTGTGATCCGTATATATGGTTACTGGATGTGCAGCTCCTTCAAGAAAGTGACGCCATTCTTCGAAAGAATCCACTATAGCAAGAAGTTCCTTATCGTGGATCTCATTATTAATTTCAGCAGCAGAGATCTTTCGAGAATAGAATGCAACTGGATGGAGCTTCTTATCTTCACTCATTTGTGAAAGCACAGCTCCCAAAGCAAAATTTGAAGCATCAGTTTCTAAATAGAAGGCCTTTGTAAAGTCTGAATGTACCAAAATTGGAGCTGTAGTAAATGCTGTCTTCAAATCTTGAAACGCCTTCTCCGCCAAAGGTCCCCATTCCAACTTATCCTTGCATGTTAATCGAATGAGAGGAGCAGCAACTTGAGAATAATTCTTGATGAAGATCCGATAGAAGTTAGCAAAACCAAGAAAGCATTGTATGTCTCTAACCGTCTTCAAAACCTCCCAAGACATGATTGCTTCTACTTTCTTGGGGTCCATCTTCAAACCTTTTGTAGTCGCAATGAACCCCAAAAATTCCATCTCCGTCTGGTGAAATAAACACTTTTCTAATTTGGCATATAGTCCTCGCTTGCGTAGTTTCTCTAAGACCAAACGAACATGCTCCTCATGCTCTTCCTCGTTTTTAGAGAATATTAGAATATCGTTCAAGTAGATGACAACAAAATCGTCGAGGTGTTCTCGAAAGATGTCATTCATCATATGTTGGAAAACCGCTGGAGCATTGGTAAGACCAAAAGGCATGACATTATATTCGAAATGACCATACCTTATATGGAATGCTGTCTTCCACTCATCTCCTTCCTTGATTCGTACGAGATTATAAGCTCCCCTTAGATCAATTTTTGAAAAGATCTTCACACGTCCAAGTTGTTCTAAGAGACTAGAAATCAAGGGTAATGGATAACGATTTTTCTTTGTTACCTTGTTGAGGCCTCGATAGTCCACACACATCCATAATGATCCATCTTTCTTCTTCACAAATAAGATGGATGCTCCAGCTGATGATTTTGAATGACGAATGAAGTTCTTGGCTAGATTCTCGTCAATGTACTTTCGTAACTCTGCCAACTCCGTTTGCGATAGATTGTAGATTGGGCCAAAAGGTGGTTGTGCTCCTTCTTACAAGTCTATGGCACAATCATATGGTCGGTGTTACGGTAGTATGTCGGCGTTCTTCTTTTGAAACACGTCTTCAAAATCTTTATTTTGCTCTGGTATACTTGCTGTTGAGATCTTCTCCTTGGTAGTTGGAGCCGCATAAATGACAAATGGAGTGCCTTCCTTAGATGATCTTATAAACGCTCTTGCTCCAATGAATAAGGATTTCTTCTTTCGAGGTTTTTTACTAGGTTATTTCTTGGGTGGTTTTATGGGAAAAGTCATCTTCCGCTCTCGTATTACGTGCTTTTTTGCTTGAGAATGCGCCGGGCGTCAGGCTGTAGAAGGTAGTATGGAGATCCGTCGATAGTCAAGCAGTCTATCAGTTTTTACTATTGGAATATAAACGACTGCAAGAATACACCGTAAATCTTTACTGATGCCCTTCGACTACTTCTCGAAGTCCTTTTCTTGTCCCAGCCGGTAGGTCTCTAGACGTTACAGAGAACCCCGAACAACCCAAACTGTTAATCTTCAATACCCCTTTGTACTTACGATCTTGTATCCACTGATTGTCCTGTTAGATTAACCCAATAAATTTCATTCACTCCGCATACTCAATCCTATAGACACCCCTTTAATCCTTCAATCACAGACGTAACTCGATTTTATAAAACAGTCAAGAGTATTCAAACCCACTTCATTTAAAAATTCCGATTCACCATTACAACACTGACTTCAGCAGCAATTGCCTCAGTCATCCCAAAACTCTACGAAGAAGAAAAATCCAAATTCTATGTCTTTCCTTCCCCGACCCAAAGCATGAAGCTCCTCTCTCTAATTCCCCTGATCTTCCAAAAACCTCCAATGAAAAACCGAACTAGTATCCTTGTAAAAGCTTGAAAATTCGCTCCTCCCGATTCCCCCCGAAAAAAAAACCTCCCCCCTCAAAACTATATCCCCCCTAACCTTATCCTCTCAATTTCTTCAATCTTCCGTCTTAGATCCGGAATTGGCTCCCACCTCAAGCTTGGATCCGAAATTGGCTCTCGCCGTCAAGCTTTCTCCTCTGTTTTTACCTTTAAGAAATCCATTTACCAAAAACAACGTTCCCGGAAACGGCACAGAGAACAGGACAGCCTGAAACAAAATCGAACCCCGTAATCGGGACCACATTGAGTCGCCCGACCAATTCAGGTCCTATATTGGGAAAGATGCCCGTAGTAACCTGGATGTTCCCGTAATTGGGTCAAATTGGTCCTCGCATCAGATTGGCTAAGACCCGTAGTAAGACCTGGATTTCCCGTAATTAGACTGCATTGGATTGACCGGCCAATTCAGGTCTCATATTGGATAAGAGGACTCGGATTGGATTATCGAAATTGGATCCAATTGGCTCCTCAAACCCGTCGTGTGAATTGGTCCTTCTCTTCCTGCTGACTCTCGTTATTCGAATCGAATGGAGCATTTCAGTATGCCCCGGCAGACTGTAACGGGGTGACTGAACCTGACCACTCAGTATTTGTACTGGAGTTGGTTGATGCTCCCAATATTCGAGGTAACTGAATATTAATAAAATTCCCCTTTCTTTTTATTTTCACTGTATACTCGTGTTACAACACGACATCCACCCCCTCTGAACCTGTGCATCCTCCGATATGCACCAATTTACCCAATTGCTGTTTGATTCAGAATATATCCCCTATGTCTTTGTCCAGTTCGTCTTCGTCACCTTCATTATCCATATCACTTTCATCTTCTTGCTGCGGAATCTCTGTACCTTCATTAAGGTCTTCCATATTCATCTCCGCGTGTCTTCGTTTAAATATTTTTACTTGCTTCCCTGCAATTGGTATTTTCAATTTTGTACCATCTAACTCCCGTAATGAGTAAGTCGCATTATCATGAACTGTTGTTACCACATATGGTCCAAACCAACGTTTTGAAAATTTCCGCAAAGTACTATGTTGATTATCTAGACTATTGTCATAAACAAGTACCCAGTTACCTTTCTCGATTGCTTTTGGTCTCAATCGATGTTGCTTATCGAATCGCCCCTTGTTTTATAACCTTGCTCTTTTTAACCTTTTCAATGCTATCTAGACATCTTCCGTTCTATGCTCCAATTGTCGAATCCTAATAGCCAGAAGTTCTTCTCTTGTCAATCCATCTTCCCATGGTAGCATACTCCAAGTAAGTACCTTTTCTTCAATCGGCATAATTGGTTTTTGACTTATCATAAGTTCTACTGGCATATATCCTGTCACCGAACTATGTGTTGTTCGATCAGCCCATAATGCAAATGACAAAAGCCGTGGCCACTCTTTAACCTTCCCATTATAAGCTTTAACCAATGCTTTCACAATCGACGGGTGACCGCGTTCGCTTTTCGCATTCCCTTCCGGATTATAAGCAGTAGTCAGTGATAGTTTAACTCCACATTTTTCAAAGAACTTACGAGCTTCTTGTGCATTTAATTCTCCACGATCTGCAGTGATTTTTCCTACGCACCTGTAACGGCAAATGACATCTTCAAGCAAAAACCTACAAATCCCCTCTGTAGATTTTGTCCTCAATGCTCTTCCTTCTACTAGATTTGATAAATCTTCACGAGCTAAAACCAAATATCTCATCTGCCATAACCCAATCGACATAATAACCAAATCAACAACCCATTTAAAACGAATAGCCAGAGGATACGTAGGATGAAGACCATCTCGATGTCGGATATTAGAATACGATTGACAGATTTCACATGACTCTACAAATGAGAGCACATCTTGATACATATTTTTCCACCAATATCGTTCCTTGAGTTTAGCAAAAGTAGCCCAGATTCCTCTATGCCCTGCCCATAAACTATCATGAAACTCCTTTAATAATTTTAGTCTTTCTTCCCTTTTGCCTATCACTCGTTGTGGCATCCCAATTCCTTTCTTCGGTCTCTTCCATAAGAATCCATCTCGAAGTAAAAATCCATATGCTTTTTTTCTTATTTGTTTGAATTTTTCTGTAGACCAATTCCCCTGCTTAGTCAAGGCATTCAAATAATGACCAATATCCAATAATTTTCCTTCATAAGATTCTTCAAGAAATAGCTTGTCTTCTCTGTTGAGATTTGATATTGAATAGAATTTCAATCCGACGTCATCAATGTCTTCAACCATTTCGTCCTCCCTCTCGTATCTTGCTCGAGATAGCATGTCTGCTACTAAATTATCCTTCCTAGTAATATGCTTAAATTCTGGATTTAGTGACTTAATATAAGCAATCCATCTCAACATTGCAATATCTGGCGTTGAACAGTTAATAATCATTCCAAGCAATGGCAAGCAATCTGTTTCAATTACTACTACTGCCCCAATCAAAAAGTCCTTTTCAACTTTCATAGCCGAAACGACTCTCCAAAGTTCTCTTTTGACTTGCGAATATGCACGCTGACGAATACTTAAAACTTTAGCCCCAAATCGAACTGCAAATCTACTCCCATTCGAATCATCTTGACCCACCGCCCATCCAACGGCAATTGGACTAGCGTCTACAGTAAGAATCACTGGTCTATTGCACTTATAATCAACCTTCCTCAATATTAGAGGTGACATCAATAATTTCTTCAATCTTTGCATTGCCTGAATATGCCTTTCTTTCCATTTAAATCGGTAACCCTTGCGTAACAGTTCATATAATGGATCCGCTATGTGAGCAAAATGAGGGATCCAGATTCGATAAAATACACATGCACCCAAAAACCTGCGAACCTCTGTTAAAGAACCAAAATCCTCTTTCATCCTTCCAATTGCATCAACTTTAGTCGGATCTGGTTTTCTTCCGTAAGATCCGCATAAATGTCCAACAATTACAACCTCTTGCACTCCAAATACGGACTTCATATCCGATAATGTAAGATGAACTTCTCCAAGCCGAGTTAAAATCTTTTCACAATCTTGTATATGATCAACAACATATCTGCGACACCCCCTCGTATCTAAAGTTTCATCCTTGTCTCCTTCTTTGCACCCTTTTATAGGAACATCATCCAGAAAAGGCATAGTCTTTTCCGGGATAAAATCTCTCAATACCTTATTCATCCCATTCATCATATGCGCAACTGAGTTGGTCGCGCCTTGAGGAAGAGTGCACATTCTAACCAATCCAAGCGGTGTCCTCATCGTTGTCATATCTCTACTTCCTTCGGTAAGTTGAAATTGATCATAACCTGAATACAAATCACCCATTGAATAGATCGCCCTTCCAGCAAACGCCTCAGCAAATTCATCCACAATAGGTCCAATTCCTGCATTCTTGACAGTTACAGCATTCACCACCTACATATCTTGAATAAACCGTAGTGATCCATTCTTCTTAGGTACCGTAAACCATCGACTAGAATACGGCGCAAACGAAGGTTCCAATATTTTCATCTTTATCTTTTCTTTTAATAGCTCAACCAATTTAGGTAAATGTGCCCTCGGTACTGGAATCGGTCTTAGATTCCAAGGTACATGCGGTACAGTGAAGATAACCATAGGTGTTATAATATTTGGATCCACACACCCAATTTCATGAGATTCGAAGGCAAACGATCTACCTTGTTTAGCCAACATCTTTTCGAAGCAAGTCATTTCCTCCGGCAATAAAGAACCATCAGAACCAATCTTCAATTCTTCAAAAGTCTCTTCAGTAAACTGATGTCCAATACTCATTGGATCTCTTAAACTTGCTTCTTTTGATGCTTCTCCCATTTGTTCTTTAGAATCCTCTGGTAATGGTCCGGCAACAGGCTTTACCTTCTTATCTGCCGTTTTATATCTCGTCTCTACTGTGACTTCTGGTGCTTGAAAAGATTCAAGCATGGTATAAACCTCTCTCGAATGAATCTCAACAATCTTATCATTATCTCCTAACCCAATAGATGTAATCAATTCCAATGAATCTTCCAGCCCATTTTCTTCATAAACACCCAAAATCCTCTCATCATCTTGCAATGTACCTATCTTACGTAACTGTCCTTCAATATCATATAATCTTTTTCTTTCTTTTCTTTTAAAATCTTCAACTTTCTTATACATAATATTTCCATTCTCCAACATACCAATAAAACTCGCATCAAAGGCACCTTCATCTCGCGAGAGTACCTCCTCTTTTGTACCTCCATAATCTCGCTTTACAGTGGTACCTCCCCAAAATCCTTAAATCCTTCAACAATCTTTGGCAATGGTTTCTCCCTCAACCTATCTCGATTTCGTTCATGGTTAGGAGGTACTGTTAGAAATTGTACAGCTTTCCTCCCATCTTCGCTCCGTACCCTTGCATAAGCAGAACCATCGTCAAGTACCTTTATTTCCATCCGTGTTGCCGTGATATAAGGTTGTCCTAAAATCAACGGATAAGACGTTGTATCTTGAACGAAGAAATGTTGCTCCGTAGCAACATCCCCAATCCGAATTTTGACATCTGGACAAGCTCCATATAATTCGCCTCGTGTGTTATTAGCTGCTTGTATTGCCCATCCATGTTCCATATCAATTGGCCATTTTTTCTTCTTATAAAGATCTTTAGACATGGGATTTATTTCAGAACCATGGTCCACCAAAGCAACTATTGGTTCTTCTATATCTCCTACCTTCACCAATACCTCAGTAGTTGCCCTTGTCCAATGCTTTCGAGTATAATGGCTCAAAGTTTCCATTTCCTTGTTACTAGAATCTTCGATACGTACTCGCTGATTATATCCATTCTTTTCATTTGTTGGTTGCTCGTAACCAATATCAACCTCTTCTTCATCTCTACATATTCTTGCATCAATAGCATGACTCATTCCAGTTTCGCTCATTAATTGCCTCTTTCGCTTAATGCTGTCAATGATAACATCATGAAACTCCTTCTTTGCAATTCCCAAGACTTCTTTCAATGTGAATTCCACCTTAGCGTTTAATATACGTTCTTCTAACACCCCTTTCAAATTTATTGCCGCTTCAATGTCAGAAAGTAGCTTATAAGCAATTGATTTGCCCTTATCTTTTGTCTCCGTTGTTTTTTCTCCCAATGATGCTGAGGTATCCTTTACAGGCAATTCTTGTGAAGCTGCCTCCCGAGCCTTGTCTCCTCGAGTTTGCCTCTTAAAAGAATTTCCTTCTCTAGTATCATCAAAATTTCCTCGTCTTTTTTCTTCCATCAAAGCTTCATGTTGGCTCTTAGCAATATATGCATGAACTGAAAGAGACTCAACAGGATCCTCCCAACCTGTTCTTCCTCGTATTGTAGCTGCAGTTCTCAATAACGCTTCTCGAGGTAATTTCCCTTCTTGCATTGTAGAAACGGCAGAAGCCCAAAACTCACTAGTTTCCGTACTTCCACCAATTTCATCATCTACTCTAGCACCATAACTTGCACTTTCTCGTGCTACTGTTTCATGCCCTTTTAAGTAATCTTGAACCAATGCTCTCATTCCTCCCTTGCCAAAATTGGTTTGAAGAAGATCCTCCCTATCTTTCAATGCTATCTTCCCATCTTTCCAGCAAATAATTCCCTGCCGTATCATATTATTAAATTCATTGCAATCTTTTCTAGTGTGTGAAGCATCATCACACCAAATGCATCTTTGTACATATCCTTGTTTTGAAACATTCTTCGAATTGTTTATAGAAGTATTCTCTTCAAGTCTTGCCAATTTGATTTGAAGATCTCGCATTCCTCGTATAATTTCTTCCATACCCATATCTGTTTTCTTTGACAAGCATGTCGAAGGTTGAACTGTAGGCATTGTCGGTGGTGTAGTACGTACTGGAGCTTAGGGTGCTTGTACTTTTTTTGGAATATTACTCCTATCCTTCCTCCTTTCTCTTTTTGTAAGTAATCCCACCGCATCTTCAATGTTCTTCCACTTCGTTGTCAATCCTTCATCTTCTTTTTTGTCTTCAAGAAGGGGTTCTAATTTCTCTTGCAATTCTCCATCAGCAGCTTGAAGAAATAGATCAACTTTGTTCGGCTCCAATGTCAATTTTTCTACCTTCGATAATTGAGAGTACTGCCTCTCAAATTCCCTTAGTAGCTCTGTTGCTTGCAAATTCTTATTGGGCCGTTCAATCCATCCCAGAAACAGCTTCTTAGTAACGCGATCAGCATCTTCCAAGAAATATTCGTCTTTCAATGCATGTAAAAAATCCTCCCATGAATTCCCACAATGATCCGTAATCGATGTAATGTGGTCCCTTATCTCCGGTATCGTGGCAAGTCCAAATAGTGCAACCATTTTCTTCTCAAAAACCTGATTTAATTCCATTTCACGAACATAACATCTTAAATACCTTGAAATATTCCTCCCATCAAATTGATCAATTTTATTGACCACTGCTTGTAATGCTTTGGTTGCCAAAGCTTCCTTTCGATCATTGCTTTGCTGTTGCTGCATTGACAATGAGAAGGCTTGAAACAAACTAGCAATAGACGGATCCATGTGCATACCTTGTCCTTTAGAAGACTCCCCACCAGAAACTCCTCCCAAAAATCCTTCAAAATTTTTATTTTCGTTTTCCATAAAAATAAAGATAAAATCAACCGATATCCAATACCTTCTACCTCAAGCTTTCACGTCGGGTTCACCACTTATGTCGTATTACGTGCTTTCCTGCTCGAGAATGCGCCGGGCGTCTGGCTGTAGAAGGTAGTATGGAGATTCGTCGATAGTCAAGCAGTCTATCAGTTTTTACTGCTGGAATATAAACGACTGCAAGAATACACCGTAAATCTTTACTGATGCCCTTCGACTGCTTCTCAAAGTCCTTTTTTTGCCCCAACCGGTAGGTCTCTAGACGTTACAGAGAACCCCGAACAACCCAAACTGTTAATCTTCAATACCCCTTTGTACTTACGATCTTGTATCCACTGACTGTCTTGTTAGATTAACCCAATAAATTTCATTCACTCCACATACTCAATCCTATAGACACCCCTTTAATCCTTCAATCACAGACGTAACTCGATTTTACAAAATAGTCAAGAGTATTCAAACCCACTTCATTTAAAAATCCCGATTCACCATTACAACACTGACTTCAGCAGCGATTGCCTCAGTCGTCCCAAAACTCTACGAAGAAGAAAAATCCAAATTCTATGTCTTTCCTTCCATGACCCGAAGCATGAAGCTCCTCTCTCTAATTCCCCTGATCTTCCAAAAACCTCCAATGAAAAACCGAACTAGTAATCTTGCAAAAGCTTGAAAACTCGCTCCCCCCGATTCTCCCCGAAAAAAAAACCTCCTCCCTCAAAACTATATCCCCCCTAACCTTATCCTCTCAATTTCTTCAATCTTCCATCTTAGATCCGGAATAGGCTCCCACCTCAAGCTTGGATCCAAAATTGGCTCTCGCCGTCAAGCTTTCTCCTCTGTTTTTACCTTTAAGAAATCCATTTACCAAAAACAACGTTCCCGGAAACGGCACAGAGAACTGGACAGCCTGAAACAAAATCGAACCCCGTAATCGGGACCACATTGAGTCGCCCGACCAATTCAGGTCCTATATTGGGAAAGATGCCCGTAGTAACCTGGATGTTCCCGTAATTGGGTCAAATTGGTCCTCGCGTCAGATTAGCTAAGACCCGTAGTAAGATCTGGATTTCCCGTAATTAGACTGCATTGGGTTGACCGGCCAATTCAGGTCTCATATTGGATAAGAGGACCCGGATTGGATTATCGAAATTGGATCCAATTGGCTCCTCGAACCCGTCGTGTGAATTGGTCCTTCTCTTCCTGCTGACTCTCGTTATTGGAATCGAACGGAGCATTTCAGTAAGCCCCGGCTGACTGTAACGGGGTGACTGAACCTGACCACTCAGTATTTGTACTAGAGTTGGTTGATGCTCCCAATATTCGAGGTAACTGAATATTAATAAAATTCTCCTTTCTTTTTATTTTCACTGTATACTCGTGTTACAATACGACACCGCAACCTCCAATCTATCAATGGATTATGTTTTTCCAACCAAGAAAGACCAAGAATAATAGGATTTGATGGGGTTCTAATAATATTAAAAATAATATGACTACTATGGTCTTTAAACGTTACTTCTATAGGTTTTGATTCATGGGTGATGGTACCAAACAATAAAGGTCGCCCATCTATGACCTCAACATGAACAGGTTTTGATTTTTGTACTAAAAGGATCTTATGACGCTTTGCAAATTCTTCGTCTAAAAAACAAGCAGATGCTCCTGAGTCTAGTAGTGCTAAGGTTCTCAGTTTTTGAGGGCCGATAAACAGAAGGATTGTAAAACAAAGTGCAGGTTGGGCAGAAAGAAAGGAACCTGATTGTTGTTGGGATATTTCATTGTCCAGCCGCACGGTTCCTACTGTGACTGGGCATCCTCGTTTTCCTGAACAAATACTTCTCTAGTCTTGACTATGCCTCGATTTTACTTTTTGGGATAGTTTCCGACTTTGTGGCCTTCTCCACCGCAATACAAGCATAAATTTTCCTCTATACGTCGCTTTTTTTCTTCTATAGTAAGAGATTTGATACGTGCCACATCAATTTGCATGTCTTCCTCCTCTGAATGCGAATTCACACTGCTTGCCGACATAGTTGGAACTTGGCGAATTGTATGTTGTCTTGAGCGTTGGTCTTGGCGACGTTGGAATAGGCGATTATCGCACTTCACAGCTTGGCTAATGGCTTCATTGAGCGTTCGTGGATCAGGAAGAGTTAACAGCAAATCCTTCACATCATCTCTTAAACCCCAATAGAATTGACTCATCAACGCTTCTTCATCCCAATTGATGTCGCGTACTAATTACCTGAAATCCGAAGCATAGACTGATGTAGAACGCATCCCTTGTCGTAGCGACCGGATCTTTGTTGTAGCCCATCGAACCTTATCGTGTTCACCAAATGCTTCCGCAAATGCTTCCAAAAAGGTTTCGAAGTTGTTTAATATGGATGATCGTTTCTCAAACAAACGAGCAAACCATGATAGAGCTTGTCCTGCAAGTAAGGTTCCAACAAGCCCAACACGTGACTCCTCCGTTGGATATCGTTCGGGCTGTAAAACTGTTATCAACCTGATTTGATTGACGAATCCTCGAAACTTGGAACGTGTTCCATCAAACTTATCTGGAAGGCTAACTCGAGGCTCCTTATGTTGTAGAACTAGTGGTTCTTGTCGAACCTGAGGTAAAGTTGTTTCTCCAAGTGCCGAAATTCGAGGCTGGTGTAGTTTAGATTGTGCTATCCCAGATACTCCATCATTATGAAGCCTTGCCACCACTCCTTCAATCTCTGCAGTTCTTTGTGATAACGTAGCGAGGGCATTCATAATAGCATCTAACTTAGACTCTGAACTTTCTGTCATACTAATGTCTTGACCTCCGGCCATTCTAAAAGTAGGACAAAAATGACCCTATAAGAGGCAATATTGGTTTATAGGAGGGTAATCCACAACCTATAAAACACCTTAAGAATTTCAAGAAGAGGGGTAATCCACTCTCTCCAAGAAGAATAAGACTCCAATATTGTAACAGAAGAAGTATCAATTTAGAGGAGGGTAATCCGCAACCTCTAAAAAATGCTAGTATACCTTCAAGTAGAGGGGTAATCCACACTCTACTAAGAAAGAACTAGCTCTGATATCTCAAGTTAGTGTAGTCTCGACAAACTGTCAGGGACACAAAATACAGACTTTATAATATTGAAAATTCTCATGCCCTTTTGAAATCTCATGTTCTTGAAAAATCTCATAACTTTCTCAATAATCCTTTGTAGTTTCACAACCACATTTAAAATGATAATCATGTAAAAATTCATAATTTTTTTTACCCAACTCATATGTGGTCTCATAGCCATACGCAATTTGACTTTCTTCATCATATCCATGCATAATTCCACCACTTTTCACATCATAATGTTGTGAATTCATAAAATTTTCATGATTATAACCTTTAATAGATCCATAATCCATTTTTTTGTAAAAGTTCAACTTTAAGTTCTTCAACACAATCCAAAGTATTAGGCAAAACATGCTCACATCCTTCAAATGTAGAAAATATCTTTTTATCACCAAGAGATTTTCTATCCAAATTGCCACCACCAACTTGTACAAATTTATTCAATATAGAATAGACATAGCTTCCAACTACATTGTCATTAGTTTCCAAATCCTTGATCTTCATATTACCTTCAAATTTTTTAATACATTGGCCTTCCATAGTAATAGTTTAAAAAGAATCTTTGTTCTCTCCTTCACTACCCTTGCTATAAGATCCAATTTCTTTCATTTGTAAAAATTTGGCTTCTCCATTGAAATCCTCCACTTGCTCTTTCATTTCTCTTTTTTTAAGATTAGTCCCTTGCATTGATAAAGATGGCATACAAGCCAAAGTAGAATATTTCTTAGGCTATATTACAACTTCTTTAGCTTTTTCTTCTTGCTGCCTTGCTAAATCAACTACTACTTCCTTCAATTTGTTCCAATTATCGGTACAATCATTCCCTGTAGACTCATCTACAAGAAGCATGAAAAGCTCGTCTCCCAAGGTATCATCAAGACTATTTAAAAACAAATCTATCTTTAAAATATCCAATGATCGTCTCTCTGAGGGTGACAGTTGATAACATCTCCTATCAAATTCTTCCAAGAATTCATGAAGATCCATATACTTGTTTGATTGAAACTCTATCCAATTCAAAAACTTTTGCTTGGTAATCCTATCTTCATATCCATCAATAAATTCTTTCTTCAAAAGTTCTTGAAATTTTGACCATGTTTCTATACCTCTTTCAAGCAATCCCTTCATCTTTTCCTAAAACCTAGATTCAATAGCCAAATGTAAGCTTGAGATCATCTTTGCCTCAAGGATTTGGCATGTCTCCATCTCACATGTATAAACTTGCAAAAACTTAGTGATGTTGCATCCTTCAAACCTCCCAAATTTGTTGATGACTCCTTGCAATGTCCTTGAGATATCTTCTTCAATTGCTTACATTCTTTGTTGCTCCTCCATAAATATATAGAAAGCCTTATAAAACTCACTAATATTTGATCCATCCATAATATTCGACATATCCAAAAATTTTAATGACACATCTTCCAGTTTGTTCTATAATAATTAAAAAAATTCTTTGGAATACTCCAATAAATACCTTATGATACTTCAAAATGCTCCAACATATCTATAAAGCCTTATAATACTCCATGATAATCAAAATATTGCCACTGTATATTAAAATAGTCTCCAAAGCTCCAAGAATTCAAAAGCTCCAATTCACATATCACCCAAAGCCCTTCTTCCAACTTTCATGTATTTTTTCTCCAAAATTCAAGTAATCCAAGGAAACTAAATTCCTTCCACTTCAAGCATTTCACATCCAGTTCACCATATATGTCGTATTACATGAAGTCTTGCTTGAGAATGCACTGTGCACCTACCTGTGGAAGGTAAAAGAAAATTGCAACAAAAGGTCCTAACAATCCAATAGGATTATAGAAAAATTACAATTAAATGTTAACAATCATAATCAAACATTCAGCAAGCTAAATTAAATTTTATTGAAGTTACAAAAAAAATACAAAGAAATCCTAAAGAAATATAGAAGAATATTAAAGAAAACTTAGTCAAATCCTAAAAAAAATTTAATAAAACCACAAATTCTAACCAACTCCTAATCCTAATCCAACCTTAATTAAATCCTAGACAAACCCTAAATTCTAAACATACCCTAGTCAAATCTTAGACAAATCCTAACCCTAAAAAATCCTAATCAATTCTAAATCCTAAAAAAAAACCTTAATCAAATCCTAACTCTAAACCCTAACCAAATCTCAATCCTAACAAAATCCTAAATCCTAAACCAAATCCTAATCCTAAACCCTAATCAAACCCTAATCCAAACCAAACCCTAATCACAGATTTGAAATTTAAATAACTAAAGATTGAATTGTTGATTCTAATTCAAAATTTTTAAACTTCTTGGAGTTTAAGTTAGCAACCAGTACACAAATTTTGAAGAAAATCACACTTACCAATTAGTTGATAACCTCAAAATTCCGCCCAGATGTTGGCCGGCCTCTCTTTCTCCAATCTGATGTTAAACTTCCAGTGCCAATATCACTTTTTTTTACCATTCGATTGCTTCCAAATTTTATTTGCATATAGGAAATCAAGTCTTCTACTGATAAAACCAAAAATCTCTCCAATCCAACTAGTAGAGTGGTAGATATCTAAGAAAACCTTATTGGTCTTCAAAATCCTAAATCTCGAGACCTTAGCCCACAAAAACCTTCATATGTATCGATCTAGTCATTCGATTGACCTCAAATCTCTTATACACATTCACAACAAGCATACCAATAAGTCTCTAAATTTTCACCCATAAAAATGCTACAAAAGTCACGAAATCCAAAAATTTGTAAACCGGTTTTATTTCTCAAAGATCTAAATTCAGAGAGAACATCACTCACTTTGAAAATCCCTCAAAAATCCAATACTGATCCAAACGATATGGAATCACCTCTCAAAAATCCCTCCACAAGTCTGCCCCCTAATTCGGCTCTCCAATCTCCCAAAGAACCCTTGAGTCGCCGTCAGAGCGTGGTTTTGTGCCTCGGGGTCTGATTTCGGCCAAGATTCATAACCGGTCCTCTTTGGATATCAACTTTCGTCTTCTTGAGGTAATTTTTACTAATTTGCACTCCTAACTCCTCCCTACATATGCATATATTCTTTATTTTTCTAATCTACCTTGTTTTGCCTTATTTATGGCCTTACAAAGTAAATAGAAGCATAATTTGCAAATAGGCAGCATTAGCACCTTTAATTTTTTTGCCCTTTGACTAATATCTATTTTTCCAAGTTAATTTGCTACAATATTTTTGATGTGAGATCCTCAAAACATGATATTTTCTTCACCCTTTCACTTGTTATCCATGTTACATCACGACACCATGTTATTATAAGAAAACTTTGCCAATGGCAAAAGAATTGTCCAATCATCTTGTTGGTAGTTAATGGTACATCTTAAATACAGCTCCAAAACTTGATTAACACGCTTTGTTTGTCCATCAGTTTGAGGATAGAATGTCGAAGATAGTTTTATATTCTCTTTTAGAATCTTAAAAAGTATCCGCCAAAATCTTGATACAAATTGAGTTTCTCTATCTGATATAATAACTTTGGATAATCCATGATAGCGATAGATATTGTCAAGAAAGAGCTTAGCGTTTGCTTCACCTGTGATAGATTTTATACATAGTACAAAATGTGCCATCTTGATAAAATGATCTACTATCACAAATATAGAGTCATAAGAACTTGAGATTGAAAGGTCCGTGATAAAATCCATAGAAATAGAAGACCATGGTTGTTTTGGAATCGATAATGGCTGAAAAAGTCCGTAAGGTCGATGACGAGGAGTTTTTGATCTCGAACAAACATCACAAGATTGTACAAAATCTTTAACTGCTTTTCACATTTGGGGCCACCAAAAGTCCCTCGATATTAGTTCCAAAGTTTTATTGTACCCAAAATATCCTACTGTTGGAAAGTCATGACGAGCTTGAAGAACACATAATCGAGCTTCACCTTTTGGAACATATAGGCATCCCTCAAAATATAGTAGATTCTTCTTGAATTCAAACCTAGAAGTATCATGAGACTTTGAAGGATTTTCTTTAATATCACAAATAAGAAGATCAGAAGACATACTTGACTAAACTTGCTTAATGAAAGTTGAATCAACAGTTAGTGTTGATTTCATTGCTCAAAGATGAAGATGCTCTGGCTTTAAGAGAATTGTTTGTTGTTGATCAAAAGCAGCATCTCCTTCCTTTGGTGCAAGATAAGATTATCTAGAGAGTGCATCTGACAAACCTTGTTTTTTTCCTAGTTGATAAGTGATCTTGAATTTGAATCTTGATAAAGTCATACTCCAACGGGCTTGGCGATGATTCAAAACACGTGCTGACATAAAATATTTAAGATTCTTGTGATCCATATACACTGTGATTGAATTAGAAGCACCTTCTAGATAATGGCACCATTCTTGAAACAAATCCACGATTACAAGAAGTTCTTTGTCGTGGATCTTGTAGTTGATCTCGGCTCTTGATAATTTTTTGGAATGAAAAGCTATTAGATGAAGTTTATCATCTATTCCCATTTGTGACAATACGACACCCAAAGCAAAATTTGATGCGTCTGTTTCCATAAAAAATGGCTTAGAAAAATCAATGCGATACAAAATTGGTGCAGAAACAAAGGTTGTCTTCAAAGCTTCAAGTGCTACTTCTGCTTCTTGATTCCATTGAAATTTGTCTTTGCAAGTGAAATGTGTGAGTGGAACTGCAACTTGAGAGAAGTATTTGATGAAGATCTGATAGTAGTTGGCAAATCCCAAAAAACATTGGACATCTCTTACCGTTTTTGGGATCTTCCAATCTATAATAGTTTGAACTTTCTTAGGATCCATCATAAGTCCATCATTTGAAATGATGTATCCTAAGAAGTCGACTTGAGTAGTGTGAAATACATACTTTTCTATCTTGGCATAGAGTCTTGCATCTCTTAGTTTTTGTAATACTTGGCGAACATGAAGTTCATGTTCTTTTGGGTTCTTAGAATAGACTAAGATGTCGTCTAAGTAACAGACAACAAAATCATCTAAAAACTCCTGAAAGACATCATTCATTAAATGTTGGAATGCTGCTGGTGTATTTGTAAGTCCAAAAGGCATGACGTTGTATTCAAAATGTCCATACCTTATTCGAAATGCAGTCTTCCATTCATCTCCTTCTTTGATGCGTACCAAATTGTATGCTCTCCATAGATCTATTTTTGTATAGATCTTAGCTTGATTCAATTGATGAAGAAGTTCAAATATCAAAAGTAGCGGGTACCTATTTTTGATAGTAATTTTGTTGAGTCCTCGATAATCAATACACATCCGTAATGATCCATCTTTTTTCTTCACATATAAAATTGGAGCTCCTGCTAGAGATTTGGAATGGCGTATGAAGTGCTTGGCCAAATTTTCTTCAATATACTCCTTGAGTTCAGCCAACTCATTTTGAGATAAATTGTAGATTGGTCCAAAAGGCGATTGTGCTCTTTCTTGAAGGTCAATTGAGCAGTCATAGGAACAATGTTTTAAAAGAGTATCCGCATTCTTTTTCTCAAATATATCTTTAAAATCTTGATACTAGCTTGGAATGCCACTTGAAGTTTTTCTACCAATAGAAACAGGTGTGGCATAAATGATACAAGGTGATCCTTTTTTTGCAGCATACAAGAAAGCACTTGCACCTACAAATATAGGTTTAATTATATTAGACTTATGACTTTCTACTTGATTAACTATACTCTTAATTATACTTTTAGAAAATTTAAGACTATAAGAAGTCCAATCTATTTTAGGATTATATTTTTCTAGCCATGATAAACCTAAAATGACTGGATTAGAAGGAGATCTAATGATATTAAATATTATAAAGCTACTGTGATCATTAGTTGCTATTTCTATAGGAAGGATTTCATGAGTAACATCTCTTAAAGACAACGGACGACCATCTATGACTTCTACATGAACAAGTTTAGTTTTCTTTACTAAAAATATGCTATGTCTTTTAGCAAATTTTTCATCTAAGAAACATGCTGAGGCTCTTGAATCTAGCAAGGCAAAGGCTTTGAGATATTTAGGTCCTAGAATAACACTTATCATAAAACATGGAGAGGGTTTTGAAGAGAGGATAGGACCTTCACTAGGTATTGTACAAGGTTCCAGCCACACGGTTCCTATTGTAGCTGGACAAATTTGTTTTCTGACATATTATCTTCTTTGACCGCCGTATTCCTCATTTTATGGTTGCGTTGCTCCTTTGGGCAATGTTAAGCAATGTGCTTAGGTTCTCCATAATATAAGTACAATCCTTCTTGACGATGACGAGTCTTTTCTTACTCAATAAGAGGTTTGAAACATATTGCATCAATTTACATATCTTCTACTTCTGAATGTATGTGTTGAAGAGATATTGGTGTTGCTATTGAATTATAGTTACGTTGAGGTCCACTTGTACAGTTTTCAAATCGGAATTCAAAAAGGCAATTATCGCACTTTATAGCAAAGTCAATTACTTGACTCAATGTTTGAGGATCAGATAAGTTGAGCATTAATTTTTTTACTTCATATTTTAATCCGTAGAGAAATTGGCTAATAAGTGCACCATCATCCCACTTGATATCAATTACAAGTTATCAAAATTGTGAAGCATACATCATTACTGATCAATTACTTTATTATAAAATACGGATCTTATTGGTTGTAACACGAATTGTATCATGTTCTCCATACATGGATTAAAACTCCACCAAAAAAGCCTCTAGATTATCCAATATTAGATCTCGTCATTCAAGAAAAGATGAAAATCATGATAATGCTGAACTTGAAAAGAGCATATCAATGAGTCTAACTTGCGATCCTAGAGTTGGATAGCTTTGGGATTGAAGTTCAATCACAAGTTATACTTGATTGATAAATCCTCTAAACTTTGATCTGGTGCCATCCAACTTCTTGGATAGGATAATTCTTGGTTCTCTAACATTGGAAGGGCGTTCCTTCATAGGAGAAGAGACATGATTTGGTGCAGATGTTGAAGTAGCTCCAATCATTTTTATATCTTCACTTCTTGCCAATCTTATTGCTCCTTATGGTGGTAAATTGAGTTGATGTATCGCAAGCATTAACTCCCTCAATTGTTCTTGCATTTGTGCCATTGCACTCTTTATTTCAATAAGTTTTGCCATAATAATACTTAGAAAAGAGAAGATGTCTAATATCGCTCAAGATAAATAGAAGAGAGGACTTGAGAATAAAGAAAATACTAAGGACAATATCAGTTTAGAAGAGGGAAATCCGCAACTTCTAATATACTTATGTCTTATCAAGAAAAGGAGTAATCCACTCTTAATCAAGATTAGACAAAGCTCTAATATTGTAAGTGTACTCTTGTCAATTTGTCAAGGACAAGAACATGATAAAGACAAATAACAAGTGAGACTTCTTTCAAAGAAAGATGACAAAATAGAAATAACTTGATATATATATTAAGGAAGAAATTGGAATGGCTATTGCCAAAAGCCAAGAAAACTAGAGACCCTTGAAACTAGACTGGAAGCAAGAAAGGAGTTGATAAGACTGAAGAGGGATTCACTCTTATCTCTATATATACTATCTAACTAGGGGCCATGTGGCGACGTTCTATAGGACCTTCAATATGTATTGACTTTGTAGGACACATGCCTTTACTTATAAGGTAAGTTTTTCTACGTGTGGGCCACATAATTAGCTTGGTCTTCAAGCTAACAACATATGTGGCACATGGCCAACTTGTTGACCACGTTTTTAATCCAAAAAGTCAATTAAAGACATCTATAAAGTCAAAGTAGCATCTATGAAGCTTCTAGGAAGCTACCATACTAAATACTATAGAATTAACTTACTTTTATCTACTTTCATTTACTTCTATCTATTTATACATGTAATTATTGGCTTACATGTGTATATCCATGATAGTTACATGGAACAATGTTGTTTATAAGAATTCTTATCTAAATGTTGAACAATTTATATAGGGGGTACAAAGTAACAACTATGTGTATAATATATTCTAAATAAAAAAAAGTATTTAGAGCCAATGTTTGCATGGCTTTACAAAATATTGAATACTATATTCTTATGCAATAATTATAATTTTTTTTAGAAAGAGCACTTATAGCTATACATACTTGCATACAGTAACAAAAATATTAATTGAGATATGATTTTTGGCAAATATCTTTGTATTGAATTTTTCCACCTTTATCACAATCCCATTGAATTATTTTTGACCTTCTATATTTGTTGCTATTTGGCATACTATCAAAATTTTAATGCACTACCACAACTATAGTCATTAATTAAAAAATTATACTAAATCCATAAAGAATACAAGCAAGGACACATTGATTCAACTTAAATGAAAGAAGCAAAAGACTATCGATGTTATTGTAGTCTACATCAAATCATTGCCTAAGCAATTATTTACAATAGATTATCCTTATTAAGAAAAGATCAAAAAATACCTAACGACACTCATCTAAATGACAATTAATCTTTTTTTTTTTTTTTTTTTTTGAGTACAATAAATATTGTGCAATACAATTAACAACAACAAATAAGCCATTAAAGTAATACTTATAAGATATAGTAGATTGAGCTATAAAACTTCTCATGTTCCAAATTTAGATTGATGAACTACAACATATCATAGATCAAGATGCATACACCATCAATCAACTCAAGGAATCTTTGGACAATGTCCAAACCACACTCAAAACAATCTAAGCTACAATTGTCACCTACAAAGCTATTTTCAACATCATATACTAATAAGTTGTGATATTGGAAACAACCAACAAAATAGCTAGGTAGTGATATGAAAAACTTCTTGTTATAAATGCTCAATTGAAACTAGAAATATGTGAAGCTAAAGAACTAAGATAGATGATTGCTAAAGAATTGGAACAAAAAATCTAAAAGCTAGAACAAGAATGTCTTGACACAAAAGCAACCTAATTAAATTTTGAAGCATATTGCATTAGTTGGATTTAAGAAACAATATGTATCATTACCTTCAATATAATCCAATTGGCAGAATATAGTCTAGATATTTAGCAAAAAGAAAAAGAAGAATTCATAACACAATATATCATAGACAAGGTAAATGTATTAAGATTACAAGATAAAGATAAAGAATGAAAACCATATAATATAGAAATTGAAAAACAAAATTGTGAGTATATTAGAAGACTAAGCAAAGTATAAGATACATCCAAACAAAAAAATCCTAAAAGTACTAACACAATCAAGAATCCATTACTCTAATAAAATATATTTTAATATTAGAAATTTAGACAAATGAGAATGATGAGGGAACAAACATAGTGTCTATATTTTTATTCTTTGGTTATAAAATATGAAAGACTAGCTATCACAAAAGCCAACTACAAAAATTAGAAGAAGAATGTCAGTGAACCAACAACGATGAAAAAGATAAGACTAAAGATTAAGAAGCAATAGACCAAGTAGTATTAACATACTTTTAAAAAAATCAGACTATATTTATTTATACACGGATCTAAAAATATATAAAAATAACTAATATATAATTGATTATTAGAAAAAATAATTTTTGATGAATATGTATGTATTAAAAACCAAAGACAAAAATCATAGTATACAAACCATTACTAAAGTTATTACCAAATTGTATAAGGAACAAACAGTCTCTTTGATGCTTAATAAATTATTCTAGTATATATCAAAGACTATGTTTTTCAACCAACAGACACCTTTATAAGTAGGAAGGAACAAAATATCAACATATATGAGAACAAAATGCAAGCTTGAAATAAGAATAAAATATTAATGTTATAGATGATGTCAACAAAAAATTTAAGTAAAAAGTTGCAAAAATATATATATATATATATATATATATATATATATATATTATATAATTTATTACAATAAAAATATTGAATAAAGTTGTAATAGTAAAAACCATTTTTGTAATTAGTAATAGCACCATTGTAATAATAAAAAAAATTAGGATAGAAGTAATGATTAGGAAAATTTTAGGCTTTATAAAAACCTTCAAATGGACACACATTCTCCCTCTTTTTTGAGATTTAATTGTTTGGTAGTCTGTGTTGTAGTACACAATGTGCTAGTTCATTAAGTTTTGCAAGCATTCTATCTAGGTAGAATTGTATATTATTTTTCTTAAGTAAATAAAGAAGAAAGCATTGGTTTCACTATGTTTGGTGTATTCATAAACACTGGGATTTTTGTGTAGAAATATTATATCAAAGACAACATATGTATTCATAAATATTGTGGTGTTTGTGTAAAAGTATTATATCAAAGATAACATATGTATTCATAAATATTGTGGTGTTTGTGTAAAAGTATTATATCAAAGACAACATATACGTCCTAGGCACATCAATGTTTCACTATTATTGTTCTATGATACATTTCTGACCATAACTATTTGTGGGCTAACAATTATACATTAATATATTTTTTATTTGATTATAAGAATTACTTGATATTTCTTGTTGAATCCATCATATTATATATATACAAAAGCCTTAAATAAAATCAACTATAAAAGTTACAAATCTAATTTTAAATTTATTTTTTGAGTGCATTTCTATAATTTGATGCAAATAAAGTTAATGGGTGATACAAACTTGTTTGGTCAGCATATTAAAAAGAAAAAATATTTTTTATTCTCTATTGGTCTTTTGTTGGTGATATTAGACTTGAAAATATTTTATGCACATACTGAAATGATATTTGGAACTTGCAAAGAACCAAGGCTTGTAATCACTAAAAGTTGAAAAATAGTTTAAAAAAATTCTCAATTTTAATATATTTCAGCTTCTTCAAAACCACATTAATTAAATTTTATAATATTTTAAGAATAAAAACATGCTTTGGCATTATTTATCAATAATACTTTTAAAATATTTTCTTTTATATATTGATATAATTGTATGAAAGCATGAATAAAATATTAAAAAAATAATAAAAGATTTTACACGTCTGAAATTTCTTTTCAAGAAAAAATTATAATTATTATAATCAACATGACATAAAATATAATTTATATTGGTCCATATGATGAACAGAGTAAATCATAAGAAGCTTTAATTTTTTTTTTAAATTATGATTTTCACCTTATGTAGTTATGTTTGATAACAAGTAACTGATAATTATTTTGTAAAGCCATATTTTTAATATATATCTTTGTGTAAAAAAATGACTAACTTAAATAGATTATGTATTGAGTAATATATATATATATATATATATATTGAAAAAAAATCATGCTATACGAAAATTATTCATTAAAGATTGAAAATATTTTTGAAATTAAATATATATATATATATATATATATATATATATCATTACTACACATGCTTTGTATATAGAAATCATAAAATTTGTCTAGAGAGATGTACTAACATTTTACTTGAAGAAAAATCTATTTTATCTTTAAAATAAATACTAAGTTCTGATCTTTTTTATTTCACGACTTGCATTATTTTTCAAAATAAATATGATGTAGTATACAAAAGCTCTACTCTGCTCATTATTATCTCTATGTCCTAGAGCAAAGACTATCTGCAAACCTCTCATTCATTGACACCCAAGTCCATTCTGTGAACCCCTTTTTCACACATGAAAGTGTCACTCGATTTCTATAAGATATTTATATCTTATATAAATTATGATTATTATTTAATATTAACATGATATTTTTTTATTTAAAAATTGATATTCTTATAGCAAAATATTTTATATATTTTTTGTCATAGTTACATGCAACAATGCAGATACAATTAAAAATAACTTAAGAATGACAAAATATAAATGTAGATTTCTATTGCAAGGAACAACTTCAATTCTATGTTGGTAATAAAATATTATTATTAAGTTGTAATATTAATAATATTTATCTTTGTAATAAATTAGATTATTGTAGATTTTGACTTGTTTCTATTTTTGAATAAATCAATCAAGTTGCATATCAATTACACTGTAGAATGTATAAATGACTTTTCTGGTTCGTTATCGATTAAATAGTAGTAATGTTGGGATTTAGATGAATGGTTAGTTCGATTAGTTGTTAATAGTAGGAAGTTAGGAACATATGCGGTTAAGAAGCCAAAGTTTCACAACCTGTGGAATCTCCTGAATGACGATTCATATTTTGGTAGGATAAAGAGGTTGAAGAAGAAGGAATGGGGGCCAGACTGTGATAGTCGTGAGCCAGGGTAAAGCTTGGAGCTACCCTTTTGTTTTCTTTGCTTTTGTGTTTTTCTTTAGTATTGGATTTAAAAAAATGATTGCTGAAACTGTGATTGAGATATTGAAAATTATGAATTCGAATTAATTAATTTGGAGAAAGAAAGTGTGATTGTGATAATAGAGATTATTGCATTGTGTTAGTAGCACTGGAAGATTGAATAAAAGTAAAGGAATTGAGAATTGAAGTATTGTGGAAAGAGATTAAGCATCCTGTAGATGTCAGGAATGTCAGTGATATTTAGTAGCTGCAAGGCAGTGAACGATTGTAGTGATTGTGAAGGGATTGAATTGAGATGAGGAAGAGAACTTTGGAAGTTTTAGATAATTAATACATAATCAATTGTGACATAACATATCCAATTCATACAACGAGTCTTTTCCCGAGATCGAACCCACCTATACTGATCAAATATCTTGGTGTTTTGAGTCCGAGTCAAACGACGATTACATTTTTGGCGCCGTTGCCGGGGATTGACAATAGTATGAAATGTTAAAGAATTGATGGTACAAAAGACGAGATCGAAGGAGTATGAGCGGTGATTACGACTATGATAATCATAGAAGGAATCAGCAAGTAAAGGAAAGACAGGAGCGATTTTATTTCAAAAATTTATTACGACAACAACAAGAAGGGATTCAACATAAGAAACGTCGATGGAGTTAGATAAAGCCGTGGCTGCATGCATGTGCGAGTATTCGAGCATATCCAAGTTTTGAAAGAAGTACAATATCGCACCATTATATACCATTGGAGAAATTACCATGAACGCTTGTAGGAGATACCACGAGTAACGAAGCGTCAGAGTCAAGTTCAGTAATTATAAGAAGTTTAAGTACAGAAAAATTGAATAATAGCGATAGTTTACAAGAAAGAAGAGTGAGCAAATATCAAATTGGAACAAAAAGAAGAATTCATATTAATATAGCAAGAAGACCAGGAGAAGCACCAATGGCAAAAGAAGCACCCGCAGTGCCAATAGCGGTACAAATGGGAGCAATTGGAGATCGCACCACCAGCGTGGCTCCATTACCCATGTTTAATGGATGGCCAGGTTCTGATCCCGATCAACACCTGTCCCAATTTTTGACAGCGTGTGTAGCCAATAATGGCAGAACTGAAGATGTCTGGCTGCGATGGCTGCCAGCGACTTTAAAGCATACAGCATTTGAATGGTATATTCGACAACCAGTGGGACAATTTCCTAATTGGGAAGCATTGAAAAATACTTTCTTAACTCATTTTCGACCAATAGGATTCGAAGATCGTCTTCGAGAAAATTTGCTGAATAGTAAAATATTTGTGGGAGAATCGGTGCAGTCGTATTATGGCCGAGTTGCAGATATATTACGTAAATGGCCAAATAATCAAATGCCAGACGCGTTTATATTGTCAATAATAGTGAATGGGTTGCATCCCCCAGAATTGAAGATGTTTGTTAAGGAGTCTCAACCAGTTACGATAGCTGCCTTCTTAGCTTGTGCAAAGGTGTGGGAGGAGTGCCATTATGATCAACTGTTGATGGTGGGAACCACAATGATTCCTAGTGTAGGAAATCAAGTTCCAATGACCAATACGATGATAGGGAGCTACCCACGAATGATTGCGCCTAGTATGGGAAATCCCAATTCTCAAGGAGTAGTTAATGCCACTCCTTTGCAGGCGATACCACCCGTGGCAACTTATCCTTTGCCGATGGCATATCGACAACCTGAAGTACCGATGAATGTAACAATTAACGATTCTAACGAAGCTCTATTGTTAAATCTAATGAAGAAAATGGAAGAATTAGCCGTGCATATGACTAAAGATAAAGAGAAAAGGCATAAACCTTCTAATATGAGACCTAATGTATGGTGTAACAATTGTAAAGGGCAGGGACACTTTGATACGGAATGCCCCTCGCCTCATCATGAGATGGGACAGTGTATGTATTGTGGAGGAAAGCATAACACTGCCAATTGTTGGTACTTACCAAGACAACAAAAAATGATACAACCAACTGTATGGGATGTAAATCAAGTACAAACATGAAATATGGGTAGATGGAATGGAAATAGAAATAATAGAGTGAATCGTGGTTTCGGAAATTTCCAAAATCCTAACTATAATCAGCCCTATGGGACCAATATGCAGAATGGTGGCCAAAATCAAATGGGAAATCAACCATCGATGCCAATACAACAGACCAATTCAGCAATGGCGACAACTAGTCAACCTGGATCCTTTACTGCACCAACATGGAACCAACCTGGACGGTATGTCCCGACGGAGACTCCCAATGTACCTGACGGGACAGGAAGAAAACCAGTTCGTTGTTTTCGATGCCGCCAATTGGGTCATTATGCAAGTGATTGCAACAACCCAAGATTTGTCAAAGAATATGCACCTCTTTGCGCAAATTGTAAGCAATCTGGTCATTACCACTACTAATGTAATGTGCCTTTTAATCCAAATAGTAGGGACCATCACATGACATCAACAGTGCAAATTATAGAAGAAACAAACAAACCACAGGAATCACTGGTACATCGGATAGAAGCGATTCACGCAGTATTGACAAGAAATCAACAAAAAGGCAAAGAACCAATTCAAATATTGGAGAAATCGATACTAGCCCCGGTCAACAGACCAATATCAAAATCTGCTCCATTATTGGATGAAGCGTCACCGTCACAATCCAATTCGACCAATATATTGGTGCGTCCATCAATTTCACAAGTACCAATATTACACCAATACGGTGGACAGTCGCACCAGTTAAAGGATCCAATTTTCAAGGAGCAGTTGCAACCAAAAATTGAGGAAGTACCAATTCCTGATATTGGAAGTACCAATATACGGAGATCGGGATCTGAAATCCGTAAGAAAAAAAAGATATTGGGAATCCTGACCAATATGGAACCCTATGATATTCTGAAGGATTTAGGTTCAATTCAACCAACAATCACAATAAAGCAATTATTGGCAATAGCACCAGAATGCCGTAACACCTTAAACTCTTCTTTGATTCGACGAAGAACTTGTCAAAAAGAAATTCGTGAAGTAAGTTTGAATCCGGATCCAGGCGCGCCGACTATTGATGTATAAATTGATGGAGTATTAGTTCAGGGTGTACAAGTGGATGGCGGGACTAGCGTTAACCTCATGAATGTGGATACAATGGAAGAATTGGGATTGGACCAATTAATGCCAACTACGGTTGTTTTGCGAATGGCAGATTCAAGTCGAGTCCGACCTATGGGTACTTTACGAGGAATTGATACAGTTGTTGCGGAGATTACATACACAATTGATTATATTGTATTCCGATTGCAAAGCACAGTATTGTCATATCTAATTTTGTTGGGTCGACCGTGGCTATATCAAGCTGAAGCTCGGAACGATTGGGGTCGTGGATCACTAACAATTGGAAAGGGTAAGGATAAAATAGTACTCCAAATGTATCCTATCCAATATCACGGAGAAACTCAAATTACCAGTCCAAAATATACATCGGACTGCGAACAGGAGTATACGGAAGAAGAACTAGTTGTTTCAAAATCAAAGGCTGTCGAGGCACGGGAAGTTGCAGTACAAAATAGGAATATTTACCATTGTGAAGGACCAGGAGAATATTTTGTTCCTCCAGACGTTATTGATGATTCAGATCATATGATTGCACACTAGATGCAGCGAAGAGATGTTAATCAAATTGGTGCTATAGATCCCGAATTGAAAAGCTCCAATTTGTCGGTGTTTATGAAAGATCCCGAAACAGAGCAGAAGATTACCGTTGAAGCTCTTAATGGACCAAAGTGTCAATCAATAAATCTAGGCACAAAGGATAATCCCAAATTGATTCAAATTTATGATGGTATAATGGGTAAAACTAAAGAGCTTTGGACAGATTATTTTATAAAACATAAATCAGCTTTTGCTTGGTCTTATAAAGATTTGAAGGGTATTCCAGCTGAAGTTTGTGAGCATTGAATAAAATTGGAGGACACGGCTACACCAATACGACAAAGGCAACATCGACTGAATCCTAAATATTCGTTGATGGTAAAGGAGGAATTGGATAAGCTTCTGGAGGTGGGATTTATATATCGTATACCACATAGTGAATGGATTTTGCCGATAGTTATGGTTCCCAAGAAGAACGGAAAAGTCCAAATTTGCCAAGATTTTTGAAAGTTGAATGCTGCTACAAAGAAGGATTACTTTTCTTTACCATTTACGGATAGTATCTTAGACGCAGTAGCAAGCCACGAATGTTATTCATTTCTTGATGGTTTTTTCGGATATAATCAGGTACAAATTGCAAAGGAGGATCAATTAAAGACTACGTTTACTACGGATTGGGGAACTTTTGCTTATAAGGTCATGCCTTTCGGACTTTGTAATGCGCCAGCTACATTTCAGAGGGTGATGATGTAAGCATTCCAAGATGAGCTACGGGTTTCAATGGAAATCTTTTTAGATGATTTCTGCACATTCAGCACCAAAGAAGAACACTTAGACAAATTGGGCCGGTGCTTAAGCAAATGTGCTAAATTTGGAATTTCTTTGAATTCAGAAAAATGTAAATTTGGGGTACCCTCAGGAAAATTATTGGGTCATATCGTATCGGAAATAGGTATCGCCACCGATCCGGATAAAATAAAAATTATACTAGAACTCCAAATACCCGATACAGTGACAGGTGTTCGCACCTTTATTGGGCATGTTAGCTATTATCGACGTTTTATTTATCTATTTGCTGTTATTTGTATTCCATTGACAAATTTGTTGAAAAAGCAACTACCGGACAATCTCGAACCAATTTGGACCAAGGAATGTACAGTTGCGTTTGAAACATTAAAACAAAAATTGGTTTCTGCACCAATATTGGTTGTCCCATGTTGGACAAAATCTTTTGAGGTTTATGTTGATGCCTCTAATGTTGCGATTGGTTCGGTATTGAGCCAGAAGGATGACAAGGGCCACGATCATCCTATTTATTATGCAAGCCGTCAGTTGGTGGCTGCTGAACGGAATTACACTACAACTGAGCGAGAGGCTTTGGGAATGATTTATTCTGTCCAAAAGTTTCGGCATTATCTTCTTGGATATAAATTTGTCTTCCACGTGGATCATGACGCTTTAAAATATATGATTAACAAGCCCTAGTTGAGTGGCCGCATCGCAAGATGGATATTACTTTTACAAGAATTTGATTTTACTATTAATGTACGGCTGGGGAAGTCGCATGCCAATGCGGACCGTCTATCACGACTGTCCAATATATTGGGAAATGAATCCATTCCTGATACATTATCTGATGCTGAGTTATTTCTTGTCGACCTAATTATACCGGAATATAGCGAATTGATACAGTATTTGACTTTTCAAACTTTTCCTTTCTATTTTACGGAGAAGCTTAAGAGAAGATTGGTTTTGAAAAGCGCACCTTATACTATGATTGGAGAAACTTTATATAAACAAGGGAAAGACGGAATTTTACGTCGTTGCGTTTATCAGAATGAAGTACGCACTATATTAGAAGGATGTCATTTGGATAGTTGTGGTGGACATTTTGCAGGCGACAGCACACCACGCAAAGTTTTACAGGTGGGATATTGGTGGCCGACAATGTTTGCGGATGCTCACCATTTTGCACGTCGTTGTGACCCGTACCAGCGAATTGGTCGTCCTACGGGTACATCCGCGATGCCGCTAGTTCCAATTCTGGCACAGGCACCTTTTGAAAAATGGGGTATTGATTTCGTGGGCCCAATTGCACCTGCCTCTTGCCATGGACAAAAACGGTATATATTGGTTGCCACGGACTATGTTACCAAATGGGCCGAAGTGAAGGCAACAAAATTTGATGTAGCCACATTCTTATATGAAAATATTATTACACAGTTTGGCTGTCCAAAAGAATTGGTCAGTGATCGAGGAACCCATTTCATTAATAGTACAATTGAAGCATTGGCTGCTAAATATGAGATTAAACACCGCAAGACGACACCATATCATCCCAGAGCAAATGGCCAAACAGAAAAGACCAACGGCATATTATGTACAATTATCACCAAGACAATATCTGATGCAGGCACGGATTGGGACACTAAATTGTTTGCCGCTTTGTGGGCATACCGTACTGCATATAAAGTTACGACTAATGTCACACCCTTTCAATTAGTTTATGGTCAGGAAGCAATATTACCTATCGAATTCGAAGTTCAAAGTTTGCGCATTGCACTGGAGGAACGATTGAGGGATACGGAGTCGTTACAAGTTCGTTTCGCACAATTGGAGCAGTTGGATGAAACTCGAACCAATGCCCTATTGAGTCAGGAGGCCATTCAAAGGCGATGGAAAAGTTATTATGATAGTAAATTAAAACCAAAATTTTTTATGTCCAATGATTTGGTACTGCTTTATGACAGTCGTTTTAAAAATTTTCCAGGAAAATTTCATATTCGGTGGCATGGGCCGTACAGAGTCATTGAGGGTTTTTCCAATGGCTCAGTCCAATTGGAAGACTTTATGGTTGCTAAATTTACCATGTGTATAAATGGGAATCGGCTACGTCTGTATACTACATAAACCCGGGACGGGTTTTATATCGGTGGGGGGGGGGAGAGAGAAAGCCAATTTAGTATTGAAGTGACAGTGCAAGAGTTGTGATGGGAAGGGAAGAGCGTGTGATGATGAGATTATGGACGGGTTGAGTGAAGGTGAGCCGTCAGGAAGACACTAATAGGATAGGTTGTTATAGGCCTGTTAGGTTAAGTCATATCAGGAGGAGAACTAAGGTAGAAGTTAGGAGTGGGACTCTTGGCTGGCGTTGTTTACATTACAATTTCTTGATTCACGTTGCTAAGCATAGGTTTTAGAGGATTATCGTGAGTAGCGAAGATGGTGATTGAACGTAAGAAGAGGACAACTACGAGAGAGGAGCGACAACGTAATATCAAGACGAAGGGAGCATTGCCACCAATGGAGTGCGTGATAGTGACCAGCATGGAGCCGGTCGCTATGGACATTTTTTGGTCGCAAAGGAGATAGAGGGAGTTTCGCACGGCGCAGATGTATGGGTTTCTGAAGTTTTCGCAGAGGCTACCACCAATAGATATAGCATTGTTAACGGAATATGTGACGAATTATGATCCGGAAGATGGGTCTAGTGTGGTTCATGGGAGAATTATTGGTATAGATGAGGTGACATTGAACAAGGTTCTATATCTTCCCATGGGTGAGCTACTAGTATCGGGAGACTTGGAGTCTGATTTTGTTCCAAGCAAGTACTTCAAGTCGGAAAATGAAGCGTTTGAGAAAAATCAAGGGTGGAAGACAGCGGATGCGCTTACGCTGGAGCTGGAAGAATGGATGCGGTTTGTGCAGAAGCGATTAGGACTGAACCAACATTCGACGTATATGGCAAGGAGGTTATTGTTTTCAGCAATTGCGACGCTAGAGGGGATGGTCTTCAACTGAGCAGCATATGTTGCGACCAGAATCCATGCGGAATTGGACGTGAAAAGAAGAACAGGGAAGGTTACCACGATGTTATGCTCCAACTACGTGTGTGAAGCAATTAGATATCAACTGAAGCAACCTTCAATGGTGGAGAGACTAGATGCTGTAGCAACAGAGACAAGAGTAGAGTCAACGCCATTGCCATCAAAACAAGTCGAGGAAGCGGCGATAGCAGAGTGCAGCCAAGCTAGAAATTGCGAACGGACCAATGTCAGCTCGTCATCTAGAGAATTGGGTAGTCCCAATATCAATATGGCCGTCACTCTACCAGTACTGGTAGAGTATTATTAACGGGTGGATTTATCGGGAGCTGGCCAGCACGCAAGAGAACTCAAGGAGTTAATCTCGGCACAAATTACTCAATTACAGATGGCCGTTGTGAAAATGGACAATGAGTTCAGCCTTAGACAGGTACTGGAGGAGAAGGACAAGATCATTGAGGATCAGAAGAAGAAGATTGGGGATTTACAATGTGCTTCAGTAACGGACGCTCTCAAATATTCAAGATTAGAGCACCAATTCAAGGAGACACAAGCGGAATGGGCCAAGGAGAACAAGTTGGAAAAGAGTCTGATGGAGCTTACCAAGCAAGAGTGTATGGAGTTGCGGAACCAATACCAGGAGGAGAAGAATAGGGTGGCGGAATTGGAAGCCGGGAGATTCAAATTGGAGGACGATTTTCAGAGACAATCGAAGAGCTGGAAGACGGAGAACGAGAAATTGAAGAGAAGGATTGCCGAATTGGAGGCAGAAATGATTATAGTTACCACGCAGCAAGGAGAGGTCAATCCAGCAAGTACATCTTTACGGAAATTAGAGAAACAGGTGCATGCCCTGGAGGAGCAGCTGAAAGAGCGAGACACCCAAATTGTGCTTTTGGAGTCTCAGGTTCGGGAATTGGGAGCACTTAACGAGGACTTGACAGCTTTATTGAACGGAGAGTAGGTGGGAGAGGGAGTTGGAGAAGAAGCTCAAGAAGTCGAAACCAATCTCACTTATGGAAATGATGAAACGGACCAAGGCGGACCAAAGGTTCAGACATTGGAGGAAGCCAATGATGTGGTGATATTATAAAACATAGTACGAGGTGGTTTGCGAGGACGCTGCACAGTAAGGAGTGGGGCTATGTACAATGTATAAATGACTTTTCTGGTTCGTTATCGATTAAATAGTAGTAATGTTGGGATTTAGATGAATGGTTAGTTCGATTAGTTGTTAATAGTAGGAAGTTAAGAACATATGCGGTTAAGAAGCCAAAGTTTCACAACCTGTGGAATCTCCTGAATGACGATTCATATTTTGGTAGGATAAAGAGGTTGAAGAAGAAGGAATGGGGGCCAGACTGTGATAGTCGTGAGCCAGGGTAAAGCTTGGAGCTACCCTTTTGTTTTCTTTGCTTTTGTGTTTTTCTTTAGTATTGGATTTAAAAAAAGGATTGCTGAAACTGTGATTGAGATATTGAAAATTATGAATTCGAATTAATTAATTTGGAGAAAGAAAGTGTGATTGTGATAATAGAGATTATTGCATTGTGTTAGTAGCACTGGAAGATTGAATAAAAGTAAAGGAATTGAGAATTGAAGTATTGTGGAAAGAGATTAAGCATCTTGTAGATGTCAGGAATGTCAGTGATATTTAGTAGCTGCAAGGCAGTGAACGATTGTAGAGATTGTGAAGGGATTGAATTGAGATGAGGAAGAGAACTTTGGAAGTTTTAGATAATTAATACATAATCAATTGTGACATAACATATCCAATTCATACAACGAGTCTTTTCCCGAGATCGAACCCACCTATACTGATCAAATATCTTGGTGTTTTGAGTCCGAGTCAAACGACGATTACATACACCTACTAGTGCTATGATGATCCATTCCATATTTTATGTATTTCTTTTTGAATCACATAAAATAGCGTATATATCAAAAAGAAGACAAATGCCACCTCTTCCTATGGAAGTAGACAACAACCAAAAGTTTGAAATAAAAGAGGTTTTAGACCCAAGGTAATGGAATAATAAATTAGAATATTTTGTACATTGGTGTGGATATGATATTAGTGGATGCAAATAGGAGCTATCCAAGAATCTTATAAATACAAGTGAAAAGTCAAATACTTTTTATTGACAACATTTATCAAAATGAAGATGAAGAGTTAAGAAATTCCTTACTATAAATTCAATGAAGATTTCATTCTATCTTATATCCTTGTTTATATTTTTTTATATATATTTACCATTAAAAAGATAAAAAAATCAAAAATCAACAAATTCAATTCAAAAACTATCTTTTATTGAATTATCAAATAAAGTATTAAATTTTTTATAGCTTTAAAGATGTTTTAATTGAAATAAGACTACAAAAAATAATAATGTTTTCTTCAAATAAATGGCAAATTAGAATGCATTTGATATCACAACCTTAACCTTAAAAAAGACTCTTCATATTTGGTGATATTATTAGAAATAGAAACTAATCTTCATAATGTTATAAATATTTTATTTTAATGAAGTTATAAAGGCTTCAATAATGTCCAAATATCAACATTGGCATTTATAATTAAGAGTATAAGAAGAGTTAGGTAGAAATAAAAATAACTAAGTTTGATAATATCTTATGGAAAAGCTTCTTAAAAGCTTTATAGATATGAATTTGACTTTATAAGTACTTGTAGGTGATTGATAGGTTAAAAAATTAGCCAATAAGTTAATCACATGTTGCTAATGTTGACAACTTGTTTTACAAGTTAGCTATATGGCACACATAAGGAAACCTTACTTTACATGTTAGACATGTGTTAGATGACATACTAAATATTGTCAAGTAGCTCCTTAATTAGATAATATATATAGAGGCAAGAGTGAGGCCTTCCTCATTCTTATCAACATCTTTCTTGAATTCTTGTCTTAGCTATAGAATCTCTAGTCTCTTTATATTTGATAATAGTCTTTCTAATTTCTATTTTATGTCTATTTTGAATTTTTCTACTTTTTCTTTTTGAATGTCATAAGAGTATAGTTTTTCTTTAAAGTCTTTTTATAATCCATGTCCTTAATACAAATTATCATAAAACAATTATAAGTTAGAATTAAAATAAACTTTGATGCACATCATCATTATGAATCTTAAAAATTGGACAACTTTTTGTAGGATTTAAGATTTAATTTTTTTTTTAAATTAATTATCAAGAATTTATTAATCTTTTTTTAAACATATATTAATAATAGATAATGGAAAAAATATCTTAATTTTTTTTTCTTCTCTATAACAAATTGTTGTTATAAAGTTTTTAAAAACAAAAGCATTAATTTATCAAATTCATTTTTTTTCTCCTTAATCTCCATGTCATCCATTTCATCTTTGTTACAATCTTTTAATAAGTTAAAGTCTATGTTAATTAAATTTAAATCTATCATCTCATAATAATCACCCTTTTAAAATATAGCTTTATGAAAAGATTTCTTATATTCTATACAAAAGTTGTTTCAATATTCTCAATAATTTTTATTTTTATTTTGAGTACAAGTATAAAGCATTTTAATAAGTCCTACAACCACACCCATTATGTCTATACACACTTCCGAAGCTTCTGATTTGCTCATCCAGATCCCTTTCCCTTCTCCCCCCAAAGACCACGCTACCCCACTTTCTCTTCTTTTCCTCTGGTCGGGTCCCAGCTCCCTCCCTCTCTTCCTTTCCTTGGTGCCGGTCCCGGCCCCCCTCCCTCTGTGGGAAAGACTTTATCTTAACCAAACTTTACGTCTTAAGTAGATACTCGATTAAGCTCACGGAACATGTGAGAGACAACCAGCGTCATACTTCAGTCCAGTGTGCTTGCAAGCTCTGAATTAAACGGACAGCAAACTCGAGCACGGGGTATTTCACAGATTGCTTCTTTATTGGTGGTATTATAAAATCGGCAGAGAATGATACCTGCTCTCGCGTTGACAGCAACAAAACGAGGAATAAAATTCATGCAGAGCGACCTGTGAGAGGACCAGACTGCTTCAAGCCCCGCAACAGAGTTTGCACCACAGATGAGAGAGTCAGGCTTTCTCCTAGACTTTGAACGGAGTGTCCTTTCTCTCTCTCAACAGCTGATATGAAACCCTCGCTCATGGAATTTGTGGGCTTTGCCGCAGGTCGTGGTGAATACGTAGTAGATCATGATCTCCCATTGGAGCCTGCTAGAGTCAAGATAGGAAGGGAGGGAGGGACCCTACTTGTTCTCAGGATTCTCCCTCTGAAAGTATTTAATCATTCAAGTTTGAAGGATCTGTACGGTGGTTTGCTGAATGAAGCGTTTTCAGGTTAGACTCTCATGAATAATCACATTTTCTCCCAATTGAACAACCCTATTCAGTTTCTTTGCTGTTAATCTGGGGTTGTTACAATCAAGATTGTTTGAAATATTATTGCTATTTTACATGCTTTGGCAGGTGAAAATCAAGACCAAGGGAGAATTTCAACAATCACTGGTCTTTTGCTCGAAAGGTGCATTTTTTCTGTAGTGAGTAATAAATGTGTAATGTGGTTGGTCTCAAATATTTTCAAGACTTTTACTGTGCCACATTTTTGTCTTAACAGTGAATCCTTCTCTGGCACTGGGGAACCTGAGCTGCTGATGATGCTGCCACTCCGCCTGCCCTCCAACGCCTCTCGCGATACCATTCTTCCAAGCCCTCATTGGCCTGAGCAGATAGTCGCAGTAAAAACCTGTCCAACCTCCCAGCGTCGATTCTTTGCTGCTCAAATGCGATAACCACACCAGCTGTCGTTTGACATGGAAACATAGGCTGCCACGGCTAGCCATAGCGCGCGTGCTACAATTGCGAGCAGCAGAAGTGGGGCTAGAGAAATTTCGGGGAGAGAGAGATGCAAAAGCCCATACTCAGTAGGGCCAGAGAAATTTCGGGGAAAGGGAGATGCAAAAGCCCATACTCAGTGGGGCCCCGAAAACACAACCCATTATGCTATTTTGCTATCATGAAATTTACATTTTTTTTATATTTGTCGGTAAGGAGTACCAGCGTTGACTGTCTGCTGGTCTGCAGAACCATTCAACCTTAGGAGGTCGGTCTCCGACTGCTAGTGCCCTCTTCTGCTGGGGACCTTATTTTTAGCAGGGATTGTTGGGAGCAGTTCAAGTGCGATTTGCAACATTGTTGGTGAAGTTGTAATGTTGCCATTTGACGTCTGGTAGTGGTTTGTTGGAAGAGGACGTCGGAAATCGGCGTTCATCAGTCAGGATGTGAATTGTTCGGACGATTTCGGGAGCTAGACAGCGGTGTTGCCAGCGTCACTGGCGAATGAAATGGCACGTCAGAAGTCCGCGTTGCTCGGAATCACCATTGTTCTTTCTCTCCATGTCTTCAGCAATTTTCTGGAACATGTAGAAGCGCAAGACCGTATATTGTTGCCGGCAGCTGAACGTATGACTTCGAACTTTGATTGAAAGCTTCGACGCACATCACTCTTCAACACCCTCTTCCACACTGCTTTAGCTCTCGGGAGATTGCGGTCCCATGTGGAGGGGTTGTGTTGGTGCTAAATTGCTGTTTCTGAGACCTTGAGAGTTTAACATTTAGGATTGGATACGAAATTATTCCGGGTGGAGGAATTGAATGCCGGATACCATTTTGAAAAACGATTTACGCCACCTTGGGTGAAATGTATGTGATCAGAATTTGAATGCGTAGTGAGGCGCGATCAAGTATCTGGCTGTTCTTATGACTGACCTAGTTTGTTGATCCTCTTATGGGTGGCTTTGGCAACAGAATGGGCGCTGAGGAACCTTTCCTTCGCATGGCAGAACACCAAAGATTTGAACAGACTCCTGCCTGGATGGAAAGATTATGAGCCGGAAGTTTTGCCTGAAATCGGGATTTCGAATTATGATCCCTGCTATTTTGATTCTTGGCGAGGTGTCCGCTGTTACATTAGGGAAAGGGATAATACTGGAACTTATAGAAATTGGGATGCAAATGTCGTAAGCATGTAAGATTCTTGGTACAACAAATTTACATGCATTTGTGCTCAGGTGGATGTGCCGTTGGATTCTTAGATCTTACTAGTTCCTCTTAAGCTTACTATTGCTCATGTTATTTTGAATCAGTTCTTTTGTCTTCAACCTGGTCTGGAACATTCATCTTGTATTTCGTTTGATATAGTATTTTTAGAGACTTGCCTTACACATCATCAACTTTGTCGTTGCCCCATGTTTGCAGTCCTCAGAACAGTGGCTCAAGTGCTGTCTCTCTGGTGACTCACTAACTGATCGTAACCGTTGGTTGTCGCAGCACACTCAGTGGCGAATTGATCAAAGGCAATTTGCCTGCAGATATATGGAACTTCTCGACTCTTTCAACCTTGTGAGCACATCAGGCGCTTCTCTTCATGAATGTCAATAGATCTCTTCATGTACTTTTTTCAATCTACATCAGATGACAGTTCAAAGAGTGTCGAAAGGGTTGTATGAAGTCCTCTGATCATGGCAATATTTGCTGGTGAAGAACCTTGACAGGAAATCCTGAACTGGTAGGCTTTCTCCCCTCTATCAACCGTGATAGCGAACTCTGGGCTCTAAAAAACCTGTAAGCCTCTTCTTTCCAACTTTGATCAGCATTAATTAGTTTCCCGTTGTTTCTTATTGTCACGTCCACAACTGCAGAAATTTCTTGTACCCACTGACACGATACTCTAGCTGGGTTGCCAAGTGTTGAGAAGGGTAGTCCGACCTGTAGGGCTGTTTTTCATGTGCTTCTACCTAGTCAATGGAAAATCGGACGGGTGTATCAAATATCCGCCTGCATGAGACCCAATCTTGTTCTGTTTAAAAATTTGAAATTTTCAGAACTGTTCCTAGACATCTATCAACTTATGACCGTATTCGAACCTCACTGTTTCTGCAGAGATCTTCATGGCAATGTACTTCAAGGACCCATACCTAGTATGTACGGGGATAATTTGACTGGGCTCGAAGACCTGTAAGTGCCTGATACATGTCTGTAATGTTTCTGGCAAGATGTTCTGTCTTGCATGTTTGTAAACATCAATGACTGTAGCGAGTTAAAGGAATCGAGGATCACCTCTAAACTGTTTAACCTGTTCACTACTGTCAGAGATTTAAGCAACAACCTTCTGACCGGGTCACTCCCAGAAAGCTTTCGTAAACTCGAAAAGTTGTGGACTTTGAAGCTGTCGCACAACCAGCTTTCTGGAAGCATACCGAGAAATCTTTTCGACAATTTGAGCCGAATAGTCACATTGTAAGCATGCAGAGTTTTAGAAGCGTTTGCATTCCACTCTGAGGGCAAGCGTTTCGTGTAGTTCTCATGAAGCATCTTCTTCAGTTATATAGTTTTTCAGATGTTCCGGGTATCCAGCCGCAGAGACGTTTGAATATTTGAAGAGGACTGTTGTACGTGCAAAATAGGCTGAAAGTTGGATGAGGTTGGGTCTTTAAATTCTATTTCTATCTTTTGAAACAGGGATCTATCAAACAACAGTTTCAGCGGGAAACTTCCTAATTTGACCTCCGCGGCCTCTCTCAACAGACTGTGAGTGGTGGCCTTCTGAGATGTTCTGAAAGTTTTGTCCCATCGTTTCGGTTCATGTGCGGTTGTACGCTATGTTCAAGCTCATCTTTCGAGGCCCTTGTTGCGAGGAATCAATGTCGTGCAAGGGTTTCGTGAGAAATCGTTAGCTACAGCTGTGTGGTTCAAAGTGTTTGAGCAGTCCCTAGAAAGAGCCAGCTTATCTTATTAATTCCTTGGTGTTTATTGCAGGAATATGAGCCACAATGCATTTAGTGGCTCTGTAGAACTCCTTGTTAAAAAAACGAACTTGGATGCTTTGGACCTCTCCAACAACTATTTCACAGGCTCGATGCCAAATTTGAGCAACTGCTCAAATCTTCAATCTCTGTAAGACATGTTCATTGACAACATGATGCGAGCAATTGTGGTTGTGGTGTTTGAAGTTCAAGAATTGGGAGCATGTGATGAGAGGCGCGACCACTTTTAATAAGCATATACCATGGTGTTGATGTGTTTTGGTTAGTACTGGGAATGCCCATGAAGGTGTACTTACTGAACGCGGACATCTGAAATGATCTGGAAATGCAGGAGTTTAAGCAACAACAAGTTTGATCCACAAGATATTTCTGCCTTGCTGCAAAATGTCACTGAGATTATAACATATCTGTGAGTGAAGCGGAACTTTAGATTTGTTGGGAACCGGCCCTGTGCTCAGTTTTGTGAAGATTCAGTGTTGATTACATGATTTTTTGTTCAACAAGGAACGAATTCGTGCAGTGATAGTTGGGTTTGCACTCGGCAGCTGGACTGAAGAGTTGAAATCGATCAGAAACGATAGTCCAGTTTGCACATGTGCCACCTCAAAGCCTGTTGCCTAGGGGGTTCCTTTTGGTGTACTAAAATATTTGTGATGTTGATGTGGAAGTAACGTTCTTATGAATTGACCTGCTGGTTGTAGGGGTCTGAGTAATACCGCGCTGTATGGCACGCTGAATACGTCTATGCTAAAACGCTTCACAAAGCTAAGGACAATGTAAGTATCAGACCATTAGTGTTTGTGGTACTATTAATATGCTTTCTAATTTTCATTTTGTATTTTTCCGAGAACAATATGATGTCCATGGTGTGACATCTGATCTAAATGTGCTTCTAATGAAATACGACATTTTATAAAGAGACGGATGAAACGAGAGTACTAACACACAATTTTGACCTACACCCGAAATAAAATCCGGATAACAAGTAGATAATAATCCTGGGAATAAAAACCTCAGAGAAAGCTGTCAGAGCTGCTAAATGAGAACGTGTTGAAGGTAACAACGTGAAGACTCAATTTTTTTTGTTACAGTATCCGATTACGGTACGCTTGGGTGCGTTGGAATCTGCTCTCAGTTGCTAATAGGACAAAAAAAATATTCTAGTCATTCTAATAACAACCTCATTCAGCATGTAGGAGTGGTGATGTTTGGTGTTTCTACCTTATTGTTACTGGTGTTACTGGGAGTCATGGTGGGAATCGATTTTGTCAAGCAAACATAATCCTGTCATCTATTGTTGCAGAGAACTAGATTACAACAACATCTCTGGAACACTGAACGTTACGGATCTTCTTCCCTTCCCAGTAAACGATGGGACCCGCAATAGTAAGCTGCGTATTAATTTGAGGAACAATAGTATTGGCACGGTCATTTACAAGGATCATGTTGGAAATCTTTCGTTGATTCTTGAGTAAGCAGTCTCTTGCCCTTTGTCTGCATTTGTTTGATAGGTATGATGTAAAATTGATTTGGTGGCATAGGAAGTGAAATTAATCTTGTGCCACTTGCAAGATTCTTGCAAGTTAGACGTAGCTCGTGCTTTGGGAGTCCACTGTAGTTCCCAACGTGGCGCTACAACAAAACTCTTCCTTGAGACAGGTCCTCGTTTAGGGCTACATTCTTCTTGAAAGTTGGCTATATCTTGGTGTTTCGGTTGGAAGGTTGTCATGACATCCTAAACATTGCTAATCATACGATGTTGGTGATTCCACAGGCTACAGGGAAACCCATATTGCGAAAAGTGGGTAAACAGTGATGTTGGCAGGTGTTTTTGTAAGCAAGAATGTTTTGATTCAAGTAAGACACCGACAATTACACATACTTAAGTTGCTTAGCTAGGATTCACTTCGAAATGTTGACGTCAAATGTTGATTGATTTGTTCAATGGGTGGCTATTGGTCAGTTTGAGATGAATTTTCAGTTTACATTGTGTGTCAGCGACATCAACTTATATAATTTTCTTTTCCAAAGGTAACCATAAGCAGGTGATATAGAATTATTTTTTAAACATGATCGAAGTTGTTATCAAGTTTTCTCTTTTATGGAATTTTGACGACTCTGCATGTGAAAGGATTGTTGTGAAATAGGTCCTGTGCAGGACAGCGATCAACATTGTCTGCTGGCAAATTTATTGGAACGTTGCAAACTAGAGTTGATTTTGTTTGTGGTTCCTAGAAAAACTTCGAAATAATTGGTGTACTTGGAAATATCTAACAGAGAAGGATATTGCAAATGCAAAACGGAAGACTATTTTGATAGCCTCACTTGTATGTGGAATCCTGCTGGCAATCATCATCAGCATTGGATCTTTTTTGATTTGGAAAAACAGAAGGGATAGCGGATACCGACTAGCCGCAGTACATGAAAGTACGTAAAACACGTAATTCTTTTTTACATCAGTGAATTGAAGCTTTGCTCGTTGTAACTGACGTCGATCATACTAGAATGTGCAACTCCAGTGCGGCTTTAAAGACATACCAGAAAGTTCTATGTTCTATTGTTCATTGGAATGATGTGGTGGCATTTTATCCATTGATAAAGATGTGATAATGAATCTCATACGGTGTCTTTTGATTTGTTGATTTCTTTTCAGAGTTTGCCAAGCATGAATTGAAGCCTACGTTATATTCATATGGTGAGCTACAAAAGGCAACTAATGATTTTCATCCCACCACGAAGTTGGGTGAGGGAGCATTTGGTGCAGTTTACAAGGTATTCCAATGGAGTTTGCAAAGTTTGGAGGACTTTATATTTGAGTTTCTTTTACTTGATATGTTTTGTAAATTAAACATGTTTCTTCCACGACAAGATTATCAATAATTGTGTGGTTGTTTGAGCAGGGAAAGCTTGCAGATGGAAGTGTGGTGGCTGTGAAGCAACTAACCACAAATGCACAACAAAATATGGATGACTTTTTGAACGAGGTTGTTGTTCTTACAACTGTGAAACATCGAAATTTGGTGAAGCTCAAAGGTTGTTGCCTCCGTGGCGATCGAAGACTTTTGGTATATGAGTGTGTGGAAAATTATGACCTTGCTGAGACGTTGTTTGGTAAGTTACTTATACATTGCCAAAATGAGGTTTGATTGAAATATTTTTGAATGGCATTTGTTGTACTTAAACTGAAATATGTGTGGTAACCTTTGTCCTAAAGAGAAATCTTAGTCATATGATTCATTGATAATGGTGTGAATCAGTAACTAAAATGTCTCTTCGAAGCCATGGTTTTAGAAGATTGTTTTTTTGATGTCTTTGCACAAGTAGGAGTTACTAAAGTTTTACAATTGGAAATCTTACTTCTAATATTGTTCTCTTATGTAGACCACAAAGGTAACCAACTTATAACTTGGCCAAAGCGATTCAATATATGTTTGGGAGTGGCACATGGCCTACAATATCTACATGAAGGGGTGGAACCCAGAATCATACATAGAGATATTAAAGCCAACAATGTTTTACTTGATAAGAACTTGGAACCCAAAATTGCAGACTTTGGTTTGGCACTTTTGTTTCCAAATCAAGAGACCCATATTACAATTTTGCAAATTGCTGGTACAAAGTAAGTAAAGTTTCCATATTGCAATATCATATTGTATAGGAAATTTTTATCACTACAAATGCTGACATAGAATTATAAATCATTGATTATTGTTATTTTTTATTATTGATTTGATTGATAAGAAAGGAAATAAATTGTGGAACGTGCAGAGGATATTTGGCACCAGAGTATGCTTCACTTGGCCAAATAAGTGAAAAAGTAGACGTCTTCAGTTTTGGAGTGTTGGCCTTGGAGATTGTGAGTGGGAGGAGAAATATCAATTTTGATCTGCCTTTGGACCAAACATACCTGAGTGAATGGGTATGTTTCCACTTCATGTAAACATAAGCTATTATTTCTTTTCCTACAGTTATGTATTCTTTTTTTGTGTGTATGCTAGTATCTTAAATTTATATTCACATGAACCTCTTTCATATGCATCTTTACATTTTAAATCCTTTTGGTGAAAATTCTTTTGGAAAATTATGGCAGGCATGGAAACTAAATGAAGCAGGTAGACTCAGAGGCCTAGTTGATCCAAGTCTTTCGTTACAAGTTGATGAAGAGGATGTGGTACAACGAGTGACAAATGTTGCAATGGCATGCTTGCAAACAGCTGCAGAAAGACGGCCAACAATGAGTCAGGTGGTGGCAATGTTACAGGGAGACATTGAAGTTGGAGAATGTGTCAGAGAGCGATTTCATGAGAATGTGAATAGATCCTATCAGAAGCTACTGGGGCTCAAAACGTCAGTCACTAGTCCTGTTCCTGTTGATGAAGAGAGTCAAGTCCTTAATGGAAGTAGTTCCCACGATGGAGGTGGTTCTCATGCGGGAAGTAGCAGTCTTGAGCTCAGTTCAGTGAGAGGTAGATGATGGTGTCACTTTTGTTTGTAGTTATTGAAATGTTTGTGTTTTATTTATCCACCAAAATTTCCCTGGGAAGTTTGTGAAGTAGTGTTCATATGTCAATATGTATCTGATTTTGTATTCTTATAGAAGAGAAATTAAGTTTCTGTAGTAGATTGTACCATTTTAAATCTTAGAGGAGCAGTCATCCATATTTTGGATGATTAATAGGGATGATAGGGAGGTAGGGATGACAAGAAATAAGGTATCAACATATATTGATAAGGAGGAGATTATCAACAAAAGAAGAGAGGACAAAAGAGAAAGAGAAGATTGGAGAAGAGGAGCAATAACATAGAGAATGTCAATATGTAAACAAGTTATGGAAATAAGTATATCACACTTTTTTGAAATGTAAATTTGGTACTTACTAAGTGATACCATTGATGAATATAGCAAAGATTTAATTTTTTTATTAGATAATTCTCAAGACATTTCTTTTTCAAATTTCTTAGAAGACAAAGATGGATTATTGAATTTATACTTTATTCATCACTTTTTTTGTTCCACTAATATGTCATTTCAAATGAATGAGTTTTCAAAATTATCTTAAATTTATTTATTTTGGATACATGGGATTAAAAATAAATGCTTTTGTATGACATCAAATAGTTTTAACAAAATTTTAGGTATTATAATCAATCATTATATTTCCTAAAAATTAGCATGTCAAAGATAATCAAATTAAAATCAATTTATGACTTATTTTAATTTTGTTTATATATAAATACTTTAGAAGTAAAGCTTTTTAAGAAAAAAAAATATTTGAGACATATATATATATATATATATATATATATATGTTTGAATTTAGAAAGAATAATAAATTATAAGAGTCTTATTGTAGAAAATAATCATAAAAATTGAGCCTTAGTAGGTCTTGGAGGTACTTATCTTAAATGCTTTAGTGTTTTCTCTTTATAGTGAGAATTAGCATTTATTTATTGTTAATACTAATATCTATATTGACCTTTTATCAACATTTATCATTGATTTAAATCCTATTAATATTATTTAGTAAGTAGAAGAAGCATGAAAAAGAACATTATGACATTTTAATTATTTATGTAGAAAATATACTTTTTAGTTGATTTAAATTGATTCTATTACAAAAAAAAATTATTAATATATATAATGGTAGTTTTAAATTAATTATAGCATCTTAAAAACATAATAGATATTTTTAAGTTTTATTTATAATTTATTGATTATATTTTAGAAATTTTTAGAATATATTCTTAAGATTTTGGTAAAAATAATTTTTTCCACCTTAAAAGGCCATTAGAAAGAATCTAAGCAAGATGTGAAGGCTTTATAAGATTTTGAAAATAATTGGATATTTTTAATCACTATAGTATAGTCAAAAATACAAAAAAAGAGGTTTTTTCTAATAAAAAATAGAAAGACCAACAACTATTATAATAGTTGTAGAAAAAGAGGTGCACATGTCTCATATGGGTTGTAGCACCTTGAATGTAAGTAGGAATGTAAGACTAAGTCATTGTGGCCTTTCTAAGACATCCACATATATTACTTGTAAGCCGTAGTGAGACTTGAATCCTTGACCTCTTAAGCAAGTTATCTTTGAAGCAAAACTTATTTACTTAATTTTTTTTATCATTGACTTTTTATTTTTGAACTTCATAACTTAATCAGATTAATTTTTATTTAATTTATTTTTTTCTATATCGAAGATAGAGAATTACCTATCTAAATATATTTTGTTTTATTATATTTTTTTAATAAATAAAAATTAAATAAACAAATAATGACTAGTTTTTTTAATGTATAATTATTTGATTGTATTTCTTTCACTTTTTTTGTGCTTTTTCTTTTTTTTTTTTGTTAATTTTGTCTCTCATTTTACACCACCAATAAGAAGAAATTCTTAATTGAAGTCATTTTGTAATCTAAATTAAAGGGTTAAATATATTCATGGACTTCTAATATTAAATATGTAGTAATTGTTAAAGAACTTTATGGCCTTTAAGATTAGAAGGAGTTTTAGATAGATTATATATATTTTTTAAATAATAATACTTATATATATTAAGCTATAAAAAATAGTAATTAACTAACTTTATAAAATTATTTATTTATTTTTACTATTTTTTTGTATTATCTTCTATTACTATAGAACTTATAAGAAATTAGAATTCAATTTGAAAAATGTGTTTATAACACCTAACACATTCTAATAAGAATAGGTGTAGAATATTATTTAAGTAGATTAAAATGGAAGTTAAAAATTCTAAAAGATTTATACATATGATTATGCTATAAAAAATAATGTGCATGCTATATTTTATACAAAATATGTTGATTCTTACACAACATAGTATTACTTGATTATTGAAAAAATGATTAGAATGATCTTGATGACTTTATCAATCATGTTTTATCAAGTTAGTTTATGAAAAGAATGCAAGTATAGGGTCATAAAATTAAGAAAACAACAAAATTTAAATAATTTTGAAAACTTAAAATACAAAGTTTTAGGGCCAGTGCTTCGGATAGTGAGTAATTGGCAAACCAGCTATACCTAATTCAGTGCAACATAACCTCCCATTCTGTTCTTCAGATCATTACATTCATGTGAGCAAGACTCTCTAAACGGTGTGGTTTATTCACACTTCGATTAGGAAACATCCACTTCGGATTGGTTGTATAGCATAGGTAACCTTCGGCGAGCTTTGTTTCCAGCTCATTGACGTAGTTCCTGTTCAATGCATCTTTTATTTGACGGCTTCACTTTTCAATTGGAGACGAGTAATTTTGTTGTTCCTACGAAGTTCTTACGAGCCGAATGCAGAGAAGGGGAAGTTTTGATGCACTAAAGGTTGGAGTGGTCGACGGGGTGCTGATGATAAGATTTTTCAGGACACACGTGCTTTTGAGGTCATTGTGAACACTAAGCAGATCCATTCAAGCAATGTATGTTGTGACATCAGTTGCATTCCACTGTACATGGGAGCAAGGTTTTATGAATCTAGACTGCTTATGAGGAGGTTTAAGTTGGTATCGAGAACTGTATCTTTTTGGAGTATGTAATGTGGAAGTGGGTCTCATATTATTTTGAGAAATACTTAGTATGAATAGCTACGCAATACGTTGTAAGTTCATTGTAAGTTCGTTAAGAAAGTACCCAATTGTGGTCAACTATTTGTGCACATATTATACGTTATACAAGTTGCTCACATCAGAGCCTATACAAGTGGTCATCAATCAGTAGTAATTGTAATGAAAGAGTTGAATTTGACTGTTTCACTTTAGATAGTGACATATTAATAAAAAAAAACTTGTTCAATACTTCAAACACTATAATTTGTTATCAATGCTTTTTTATTATATATATATATATATATATATATACACATATAAGATATGTTGTTTATAGGCATGTAGAATGATTTTACCTTTTTTATGTTTTATATAATTTGAATTTGGTTTAAACCCTTATTTCTATCTTCTCAATTTTTAGATTTTGTTTTTTCTTTCAATGTAATAGCCTATTTATTCAAAATTAGTATATTTAAGACTAGGTTTATGAAAGATAAGAATTTGTGTTTAAAATATCTACAAAAAGATGATATACCACATACAAAATTTGAATTCAATCAATTGACTACATGTTCTATTTATAAATTTTAACATCTAGATTGTAAACAATAAAATTGATTGGCTCTTTATAAGTTAATAGTTTATTTAATTTTAGAAATTTTTTTATCATTTAATATTTATAGATTTTTTTAAATAATTAAAAATAATAATATTTGTAGTTCTTTTAAGCTTAATTCTTTTATAAGAATTTATAAACTTTTACAAGAAATTTAGCAAAGAATAAATTATGTTGGTCAAAGAATAGGATTTAGAATAGAGGAATGCATTAGAATATTTTTTTATAATATATCTCAAAAAAAAAATTAAAAAATATTAATAAAAAAATTACTAAGAAGATTTAATATTTTTTATAATTTGTATTATAAAAACATTAATAAACAAAGAACATAAAAAAGAAATAAATAGAACATAATAAATAAATAAAATAAAATAAAAATAAAAATATTTGATAATTTCTTCTAAAAACTTAAAGCTTAAATGAATAAATAAAAATATAATAATTATTTTTAAGGGAAATAAAAATAATAAATAAATAAATAAATAAACCAATATTTGTCAAATTTTGTTCTTTTAGTTATACAAAATGATAGGAATAATATATCAAAAAAAAGAACTACTAAAAATATTTAAATTGACTTATTTTTAAACATAATAAAGAAATTTTAAATATTTTAAGCAAAAATTTATAATAGAAAATTGTCTCTTGTTATTATCATACTTATATTATATTAATTCTTTACTCTCTTAAGCTTTTTTAAAATGTTTTAATTCCTATATTATATAGAACATTGCATATAATATTTGTAGAGTAAATCAAAACCTTTACAAGAACCTTGAGCAGCAAGTGCTTTTAGGCAATTCAAAGATTAGTGTGTTTCACAAAGCTTTTAGAAAATGATAGTCTTGTGTATAAGACTATCTTTTTTATCAAACTTTTTAGATGACCTTTTTTGACATGGAGGGTATTTTAAGTGGATACTTTGCACAACTTTACTATGATTTTATTATCTTTAGAAAACCTTATAATAAAAGAATTGCACAAGATCATGAAAAACCAAATTAATTATAAAGTGCTAGATTCGAATTGAGTAGCTTATAAAAAAATTTAAAATATATTTACGTAGTATCAATAAATGTTATACTAAATTTATCTTATATTTTTAAAAATATTTATTTGAATATTAATAAAACTCATAAATTAAGTAAGAAACAAAGAAATAGTAAATAATTAGTGATTTATAATTTTTTAAATTTTAAAATTAAAAATATATAGATTGAGACTTTATTTAAAATTTTAATTAAAAATTGTAAAATAATTAGATTAAAATCAATGAGTACTTTTTAAACTATTAAAAGTATAATTTAATTTTTAGAGAAATTAAATTTGTAAACCTTATTCAATTGATTTGAATAAGGTAAGAACAAAAGTCAATTGTATATAGAAGAAGTATGATGTGTGTTGTTAACCTTGGATCTTACATTGATCAAATAGCAATTTGATCAATAATAATATTTGGGTTAATAATACATATTAGAAAAATAAGAAAATTTAACTTATTATTCAAAAGATTTAAAAATCTAAATTCCAATACTTTAGATGTAAGCAACTCCAAAACTTAGTGGATCAAAAGCACTTTTTTAGACTTAATTTTAGTTTAAAGAAGGTTTATTATCGCCTTAAATTTATACCAAGTAATCATTCTTCTTGTTAAGTATCAATTTGCTTGTATTAATTCCAAAAAAATCTTCTTCTTTCAAAGTTAATAAGTTGTAGAAGTAATTCGTATTAGAAGAAATTCAACACCAACTATTAGTTTAAGTTTGACTACATATAATTTGACTTTAATAGTGGTTGTAAGAACTAGACTTAGATTAAAGATCTAGAAGTGAGACAAAATAGTGAGTGATAAATTAATATATTTACACAATCAATTTAAAAATAACTTTTGAATGAATAAAAATAATACCTTTAGTCTTATATTTAGTATTTGTTACTATCTAATCTCTTTTTTTTTTGCAAACCCTTGTGTAGCCATTGACCTTTGTAGTCACTTACATTGCTTTTATTAATTGCAAGAGGCTAGCCATCTTTCTTTTAACAACTAATCTTATTTGTTCTAATTCAAAACTTTAGAACCTCTAAGTTTTACATGAATCAAATATTCTGAACTAATCAGTCCTATATTTAGTACTTGGTTCTTTTATACCACCATTGATTAAAGAAAAAAAATAATAATTAATAAAAAAATAAAAAAATAAAACAAAAATAAATACTTTCAATCTGTAATATATACTTATATTGAATTAGCAAATGATCTTGAGATTTTATAATTATACTTCAATTTTAAATTCAATACTAACTTAGTTCATAAATATAGGTAATTATAATCTTATCTATAAGTCTTACAACTACTATTGGTACAAAATAACATAATTTTACTATTTTAGAAGCTTTTTGAAGATCGATTAGATCTATCATTATTTTTAGATGTATCATGTAGCCATAAAATTTTATTTAAATTTTATTTATATTTAAGAGCCAAGTAAAGAAGTCTTCAACAATTTGGATACTTAATTTACAAGTCTTTTGGTTATTGGACCTTTTTGTTACCATGTATATATAAAGAGAAGATTAAAATTATCCTTGGTCTTCTTAATGATATATTTATGAAATAAAAAATTTAAAAAATATGACATATATATATATATATATATATAAATTACAGACTATGATTATTGGTATTTAAAATTAGAAAAATTACTAATATACACTTCAAATTGTATTTGAGAAGATGGAATGAATAGAAATTATGAAACTCTTATAACTTAGTGTTTAATCTTTTAAATTTTTATTGATTTGATATACTTCTTTTATTTACTTTTTTATTGATCAATTTCACAATCATTTGGGATTTTTACCTTACATCACATATTATATTCCAAGTAAGATAAATTCAAAAATTTGATTTTAAATTCAAACTGAAAATCTAATAAATGTAAGAAATGAATAAATAGTTTGCCATCGGTTACTCATACATGTCTCACATTTGAATGTTTTTAACACTTGGGATTTTACCACATAATTCTGATCCTTTCAAGTATTATTTTTACACCCTAAAAATAAGACGTATTTAACTTGAATGTTTTATTTGACACAACGTTGTGGTGTTTTGATCGCCATTGCAAGCTCCATAATGTACTGTACTCAAATTTCTTCTACTAGACTATTTTCCTCGACTTCAACCCTCTTGTCACACGAAAATCGGTTCCATGCTTTTCACCCTCAAATATATCGTAGTGTTAAAGAACTTCATAGCAACCCCACAAACATTTACTGCAAGTGTTTAAACGAATTGGGTGCACTGAGTAATTGAGATAACTGTAAAGCACAAAAAGTTCGGTTGTGAGCCATGAATGCTCAGAGTATTCAAGCGAAAGCTCTGAGTATTCAAGCACCTGCTGTAAAGCATGATGAATCTTAAGAACTATGCTTCAACCTTCAATAGAGCAGACACTGCTAAGCACTAACTACAACATATCCAAAGAATAAGTGCTATGGTTGGCGCATCTAAGCCAATTCAGTTTATCAGCGGTAGCAGATCCAGTTGCATAAACACCCAATTGGTATCTCCTGAAGTGGAGAGTAGATCAAGAAACAGTGACTTGCAAAGCTGTGCCCATCGCATTTAACCTTGCCACCACGCAATCGACTCGCACTTGCGATCCACAACTTCATTCAGTGCACTCCACCTGAGGGCATGGGATCGCAAGTGCATGAGGAGTAGCCCCAGCTTATTTTCTCCTTTTCCATTCCGCCCGGCACCCCAGAACATGTCATGAGATCCCCCCACCAGCACAGCGTCACCAGTTGAGAGGAGCAGATCTCGAAGAACGGAGTACGTTAAAAACTTTGCTCTCAAAGCTGTTTCCATCACAACGAGCCTTGCCACTGCCCAATCTTTTCGCACCTGCAATCAACGACAAGCAGCGCTCTCCGTTGGCGTTAAAATGGCCTGGGACAAGCCTTGTGAGATGGTGAGAAGCTTTCAAAAAAATTATTACCAGGTCGGGACGTTGTCGAGCAAGAGTTCTTCCCATTCGAGTTGCTTCTTCGGGACACTTGGCCCGTCGAATCTTGTGAATAAAATCCTCGGCCAATGAATCTCTCACACCCGCAAACTTCTGTGCCTGTAAGAGCACAAAAACCAAAAGACTAAGAACCCAGAAGATCACACCTAATTCAGAAGATCACACCGTCAATAACAAAATCTCGCCACATTCACATGCCATTGACGAAATTGAATGTCTTTACAATGTAAAATCACCTGATAATAATGCTCAACACTTTTCCAGGAGACAATAGTTTCGTTCTCATTAGGAAGAGAGATAGGATGAGGAGAGAAATTAGAGAGTGCGCCATAAGGATCCCACGGTTTGTAAAAGTGAATAACTTTGGGTCGTTGAGGTGATGAAGCAATACTAGCATCGAATGCTGCTCCTGCCTCACCCACAGCTGTAACTTCTGGCAGACAACTCGGAATTGCTTGCAGAAACCCTGTCATGAGCATGTCTGGTCCTATCTGCAAATTCCAATACACAATAACACAGACATCACAGTAAGATAACAAACAAGCTAATTGCACGAACTTGATCCAATCGCATTGGACAAAAAGGTTGACCTATTCTTTCATCACGTCCCTTTGCACAATACAACGTAAGTGTGACCCTTGTAAGTAAGCTAGGAGCTACACACTCATCCCGATTGCAAGCAGGCGAATCTGTGATTCCCAACACACAATGTGAGATGATTGATCATGCGGACTTGAGAGAGAAAGATACATCACCGTTGATTCCGACTACTCTGCCATTTAAACTGCAAAACATGGCACATGTAAATACTACGTTACAGTAGTCCCAGCAATGGCTGCTGCCTCCGATCAACAACAAATTCTACTGTGTCACTTCCTCTTTTTACTATAAAAGCCCTATGAATATTCGTAATATCGTACAAGTATCCCTTCTCAGACGAAAAAAGCCCCTTCGTGTACTCCTACGACAAAGGTCCACACAGACCTGCTCAAATGCGACATCTGACAATTGAAGAGCTTGTGTCATCTCCGCCATTCCTAGCTCCCCCACCGGTGTAGGTGCCGTGATGCCTCCAATAATTTTCGGAGATATAAAGGCCATCACCTGTAGGTCATACAATTATTTCCTGATATGTCGAGTTTCCTCTTCGCAATATCAAAAAACACAAAGATTCTGTGAAGCGCTCCTGCTAAGTTTTATGTGCATTCTTGGCGAAGAAATTACCTTTTGAATCGCACCTGACGCAATGGCTGGTGCTGCCAGCGTGCCACCGCATTCCCACAAAACCGACAAAAAACCTCGATCATAGCAGTGCTCCATCACTGCCCGTGGAGTCAAAACATCGAATTCTACCACTTCCACACCTTTTGAAGCTAGTATTTTCTGGAACCCCGGATTAGCGCCCTTTTGTGTCATGACAATAGTCTGTGTAGTGGAGACGTCCCAAAGGTTGGCATCCTTTGGAAGGTTTAGACACCGTGACATAACAATACGAACAGGAAGATTGCCCCCTTCTTGTCTTGTCGTCAAGCGTGGATCTGCTCATGGAGAAGATGATGAAGAGATGTACGGTTAACATCCGTGTAATGTGTGCTCAATGCTTCAGATGATCAGGCTTCCAATGACTTCACTGATTAAGCACCAGATATACACTGAAAGAAGAAGATCGTTTCTTACTATCACGACGAACAGTGTTGCCTCCCACAATAACAGCATCACTACGAGCACGAGTTTCGAAGACACGTTTCCGAGACTGCGTGCTGGATACCCAATAAGAGTGACCGGTGCTGGTTGCAATCTTCCCTGCTCATTAATAACATGGGTTCTCAACGCTCAGATGAATATTTCTGCTGTAATGGCAAGCGGAACCATCAATACTCTACAACTTACATGCACATTCATGAGAAAGATGCGAATTAGGTCTATTTGACGTCGTTTTCCATCAGAGGTGAAAACTTAGAAACAAAAAGATTTGTTGACAATTACCATCAACTGTAATGGCATACTTTAATATCGAGTAAGGCATGCTATTGGCGGCCCGGAAAAGAAACGGTGCGTTTACTAACTGACAAGCCTTGAGAGCTTCCTGCACAACCACCGATTGCTATTCAGGCACTTGCAGCAAGTGTTGAATCAGTCGTTGCGTTTGACATGTTACGGCAAAATATCAAGATTCCGGCCACACCACGTAAAATTTCGACACTGCAGGTTGAAGAGCAAGGTTTATGGTAGTCGAGCATTCAATGAATCCACGCAAGCCAGCAAAGGAAACGCTGTAACAAAAGATCATCGCCCTAACTACATGCATATATTTCGCTAAGGCTGTACCGCAAGTTGTACCTGCGTGCTGCTTCCACATTCCAGTAGATTCTGTCCACCCACTTCCACATGGACACCTCCCTGGCGAAGGGCACTAATGGCCTTGCCGTGCAAATGTTGTAATGGGTGAGAGATTCCGATCACCACCCTTGAGACTCCTGCCTGTCACGATCAACGGGGAGATTCCAGAAAATAAATAAATAAGTAAACTAAAATTTAAAAAAAGTAAAAATAAATAAAAGAGAGAAGAAAGATACGATCAAATGGTATGATGGGAGAGAATAAACTGGCAAAAGTAAATTCAAGAAGGGAAATCCCCACAAGTAACCGGAAATAAAGAGTGAAACGAGAAAATATCAAAATATGCAGAAACAATAGGCATGCCTCGTGTCCCAATTCCCTCGTAGAATTCTACAATGATCTAATGGAAACAAAATCCATACAGGGATGGCCACAGTTACACTCCCGTCAGAACTAAAAAGTCTACACGAAAAGAGGGTTCTACCATATTGGGACCGTTAGACTGCGAAGCACTTCTACAACTTCGCTGCCATTCGATCACTCCTTCAGATATCAAAACGTTGTACAAAATAAGTGTTCACCTGCCTAAGAGCGCGAACAGCACTGGCATCACCATGACAATCGCCAGGCTCCAAATTTAAATAAGCTGTTGCATTTTTGGCGAGCTCTCCAGCTCTTTCTACGGCTAGGACTTCGGCACTCTTGGTTCCTTGAGCGTACAGGAAGCCCTCTCCCACCGATTTGGGTCCATGAGCGATAACGCAGCCAAAATTCGGATGAGGGGCAGTCAATCCAGCCGATGACTCAGCGAGTTCTGCTGCTCGTAGAAGATGCTGAGTGTCATCAGATGAGAGGATGGTGGGATTTGGAAGCTGTGACGGTACACAGGCTCTCAGAGAGAGAGCTTGCACATGCATGCTTGGTACCGCAAGCAAACCCCTACTCAAATACATCAGTGATACAGTTCTCAATTATTCATAGCTGGTTTACTGCGACTATATCAAGTAGAAACCTCCTAATCAAGTGATCGACTCTGAATGAAATGAACAGAGCCTTGAAATCCACCATGAGCAAAACTAGATCATAATCTTCCAAAATTCACGAGAATTCATTCAGAAGCTTTTTTATAATTCGATCAAATATAATAATAAGAGACTAAATTTAAATTTGAAAATGAAAACGAAATGAACTGCATTACTCTCTAGTACGTCAAGTCCAAAACTATGCTGGATTCGTAACTATTTACAAAAATAAACAGAGCGAGAGCAAACGGAGAGTAATGAAGGAGGAGAATTTTCTCACCAAACCGTAATCACTTCCGATTGCTCCAAATCAAACTCATCAGGACGAAACAGTCAGCTCACTGAAAACACTAGTAGACATCCCTTTGAAACCCAGTGGAACAAAACCTCAAAACTACTAAGGGAGAAACAGATACTAGAATAAATAATAGATTTAAAATTTCGTAAAAATCAAAACCAAACTTCCGCTCAACTTCGCTATGAACGAGTACTTTTACTCTCATAAACCCTACAAATCCCTTGAAACCTAGAACACTACAAGATCCACAACCTCTTGAATTCAACTCAGTAAATTAGCTACTGGATCTAACTCTTTCCCACACCCTCTGCGGACGAATAAGTAATGCTAGTGCGCGACTCAGGCTGAGCAATTTGTCACTGAACAGACTCTGCGAAATCACACAGCTTACAAATTCCGCGTCGCGAATTGAAGGCGGGAGATGTACCATGGGACACCGCTTCAATACAAGACAACGAACACCCCAGCAGGCTGGATGAATGAAGTTGTTATGACGGCCCTCTTTCGGGAGGGATTTGGCTGCAATATCTAGCTATAAATAGATCAATTTAGATGTTACTTGAAGGAATGTATGAATGTTGGAGCAGCCTGAGGGATTGCTTCTATTTTTGAAGGAACCCAATTACGGAACCCTCGACAACTTCACGAAGCAGTGACACCAGGTGAGCAGGATGTGTGCGGACTAGCAACTGGAAACATGGGTAATCATCTTAACAGGCTAATTTGATCCGTGGTTGGGTGGTGACTGTTGGATCCTTGCAAGATCCTTATTCTCGCGTCAACATAAGGATTCGCGAGGTTATCTCTACAATGGTCTATCTAAAGCACTTGCGGAGCAAATATCCGTGGATTCGATCTCTGGATGAGCTGAATGGCTCCCTTCTCTGCATTGCTTTTAAAGCTTAGAAATCAATCTATTCGAAACGTGCAGGCTAGTTTGTGCGGATCTTCTTGCCCAGTAACTCGAATGTCTTCACGTAGTCCTCTGTTTGAACTCGACGTTTTCGGCCCGTCATCCAATTTCACTGCGGAGTATGATGCACCTGTGAATCCAACCATTTCGATGTTGACAACTTGCTGACACTTTCTATTGGAAGCAGAAATTTGCAATGATTGCGACTAACTTGATCTTCGAAGGAGCTAGGAAGTCCTATGTCAAGAAGGGACACACATCACAATTGCTGCAAAAGAGAAGAGACAGATGCTGACAATCCATACGCTTCAAACGATGCAGGTTTCTAGTGAACGTTTGTATTTGAATTATAAAACAAGAGATGGAAGAGAAATCTGTTGCTAGTGCTATGGACAAGGCCAGCAGACACAAACCCCTCTATTGCATGCCACGTGAGCTCGAGGAAAATGGTCACATCAATGTCCAAGACCCTGTTAATTGCCTAATGCACTGGATGTGGTGCCGATTCCTGGATATCTGACAGGTCTGACTCTTCAGCAAAACATCAATATCCGTATTGACAGTCGTTAATAAGGAAAACACACATGTTCGAAGTGAAGGCAATAACTGAAACATTGAAGATAAGGTGGAGAGGATTTCGGCCAGACTAGCCTGGCAAGCTGCAACCGTTACGTGAAACCGGAAAATTACCAAAAACTGAAGCTTAAGGTCCTTCAAACCACCTGAATAGATTACCCAGACATGGCCGTGATCGTCATTCCAGAACTGTATTGGCAAGAGTGGAAGAATAGCTCAGACTGATGCTTTGAGAGTGTTTAAATCGGAAAGAATGATTTCAGGAGAACGGAGGCGGTATTATTAATATTACTAACGCCTATGACTGGAATCCTAGACAACTCTCTGGTCGACGAGGTGGGATGCATTTGACGCAGAAGGTGAACAGAGAATCATCTTGGTGGCAACGAACACTACCCCACGCTTCACCAAACACTGCTTCCACGACATCAGCAAAAGCAGCTCCTACTTCCAAAAGAACCTCAGTGCCTTTCAAATCCACCTTCTAAACTAACTAGATAGCTCTGTCGAATTCCAGTAAGATGCATGAAATGTGACCACGACGTCCTCAGGGATGCATTAAGCTCCAAGCCTCTGACCCTCCAATGGATACCACAAATAGCCTCAGTTTTCGACAAGATCCAAACACGGTTCCTACCTGCAAAACCAAGACCATGGAAGCCAAGTGACATACCTTCCGGGCAAAGTCAGGCATCCACTCCTTCCTAGACATCTAGGCCCGCGGTGAAGTGTCCAAGGTTTCTGCATCATACCTCATTGGTGAAGGATGCAACCAAGTCGACGTCGCAGAACTAGTCGAACAAGATAACGCGGCCATCGAGTGCTCGAAGATCGAGTCCACAGACTATAGTGATCGAAATCCCGGTCTCATGCATCCAACGAAACACGACGCTGATCGACTTCCGAACCCAGGGGATCCAAGTCCAAAGCGGGCAAAGAATGGTATCTCGCATGGAGCAGAATAATACACCGAAGAAAAAAAAAGCTGCAGAGTGGATAGAGAGGCGGAAGTTAGCGATGGCATATCGAAGAAGCTGTGGGAGCAACGAGGGACTACCGACGCTCCGCGCTCGCAAGCGGGGAAATGGACCTGGTGGGGCGAGCACGGCGCGGGAGATCCCCTGGCGGGAACACACTACATTCTCCACGTGGCATGACACGTGGCAGGAATCCTTGATGGCGTTCACACCGCCCCTCTTTTCTTCAAAGGTCCCTCACGACAGTTACGAAAATCAAATTCAAGTGATACGTTTTGATGTATATATACTTTTTTTTACTTGTCCCTCTCTCTTTCTCTGTGTGTGTGCGTAGGTGGATAATTAAAAATTAAATTTAAATATTACACTGACACTTGAAAGATTCAAACATGTAGACCAACATTTTGCAAAGATAAATTGTATTCATTACATAAGTTAAACACAATGTTTCAAAATGATGGTCCACAAATTTTTCAGGTTGGAATTGAATTATTGTACATCATCTATTTCATAAATAGTAACTTTTTTGAAGTCATTTGACATATGTTTGTGTTTTTTATATCTATTAATATTAAAAAAAAAGAAGGTGGCTATGATTTGAATTCAATCCTCTGTTGTAAAATTCAAATGGCGTCTTTGTTGCTAAAAATAGAAACATTTTGTGAATCATTGAATGCTTCTTACTTTAAGAAATTGAAGGATGTGTATAGAAATCCTAGTGACAAAAAACATCAAAGCATTCTTTGTTAGATATTCTTTTGTTGCATATAAAATTTTATTCCACACTTTGACCATATGTACTTGTAGGTTATTGAACTGTAGTTTGTATGTATGTATGTATGTATGCACATACATATAATGCTTTATTTCCTTTTTACTGATAACAATCTAAAGATAAAATCCTTATTGTTCAATTTAATTAATAAAAAAATCACTGAGGTAAGCGTGTTTTTATTTTATTTATTTATTTTTTACACTAGTGGGTAGCAACTTGATACAGTACTTTTTAGTTCCATATAAAGGTATATATATATATATATATATATATATCCTGACGGACATATGCAACCTTATACGTAATGCATAAAGTCTTAAATTATATATGAAAAAAATACAGTCTAATTAAATTTAAGAGCCTTTCAATACACTGAATTTAAATATACACACATTATTAGAACATGAAGTTTTTATTTTGTATTTTTTTTTAAGTTTTAGAAACAAGGATTTTTTTTTATTTTTTTTATTTTTTTTATAACTTACTTGAGTTTAGTACAAATCAAAACCGAACAAATTATATAAAAATTCATAAAAAAACAAAAAGATGTCATTAAAATGTATATATATATATTTACGTCTAAGACCTCTTGATTATTTTCAATCTACATGTGCTTATTATGCAATATTTTGTAAAAGAAGATAAATTGTACTCATGAAAATTGATTTGTATTAATCTCATTCTTAACTCATAAGATATTTACTTCATTAGTTAAATTACACACTTCAATTCTATTTTCACTCTTTTGTATTTTGACAGCCGCATTTACGCACATGTTCAGTTTTGTCTTTGCACAAATGTCTCTTCGACACACAATTTTGTGGTTCATTTTGAGGAACAAGCATTAATACAAATATATTATAAAGAAAAGTAATGGTCCCAACTTTGAATATTCTTTGTAATAGGTAAATATAAATAAATCAAACATAGTACCCTTTTCTTTTTGGCTGACAACAAAGAAAGTCCGATGGTAGGTCAGAATTATAAAACCAACCAAGGTTATATTTTTACTCTCTTTCTCCTTAAAAATAAGAGCCGTGAAGTGGAAACATAATCCCTAAAAGCGTGGGGGATTTGGGCACGCATTTCAAAGCCCTGCATGGGATGAGTTACCTCATGAGGGGGTGGGTCACATGATCGGATTCTACCCCCCCAACCCCAGATTCTCACTATCCATGCCGGTCCAGCTTAGACTTCATGTGCCTTTAATTATCCTCCACTTAAGCTCACTTTAAGGAAGTCTAATCTGACCCTGAGCTGAATTAAGCACAGCATGAGTCGCATGGATGAGACTAATGGATGAATTTTCCTCATCGACGGAGACTGGGCCAGCCACATCCAACCCGGGGGGTGGGGCCAGGAGAGAGAAAGAGGTTAAGGAATGTGGCAGGCCCATTCAAATCAACTCCATCCAAAGGCAGCCGAGCACGATGAATGAAGGTCGCGTCAACCCGCACCCAACCCGTTATGGCTTTGGTGCCGTGGAAGAGAATGGATGAATCAACTTATGGATGGATATATGGATGAAATAATAAAAATGGATCCCACCACATCCCGCATACTTCCACAGGGCCATTATTTCGATCCAATGGAAGATCCCGTGTGAACGCGGTCACTTGACTGACAAGCTCGCTTTCCTTTGTCTGTCATTCTCCCTCTTCCCTTCTCTCTTCTCTCGCTCGCTCGCTCCTTGTGTTCCATTGTTGTTGCTCGTCTTCCTCGCTTTGCAATCTGCTTTTCATTATCTCGGATGATCTCTGGGTTCGGTGAGGGGCACTTCACTGTTCGTGTGCTAGCAAGGAGGTGCTGGGTGCCATGAGAATCCGCCGCAAGTCGGAGAAAGTGGTGGAGAGTGACGGGGTACCGCCGTTACACACTCTCATCACCTGCACGTACCAGAAGCTGTTTAAGAAGGATGGCGAGCATGGAGGTGGAAACGAAGATGGGGTAGCAGAGACTCATGGAACTAGTGAGACAGGGAAGGCTAACATGGCGGACCGCCACAGAAAGCAGCGTCATGAGTGTGGGTCATGGGCTCATAGGAGGAGGGTGAGTCGGGTGTGTCATGGGTTTAATTCATCCGTATCTAGCGCGCTAGTGTGGTTTTCATTGATTGTGGTGGTAATCACATGAGGTGGGTGCTTGTCATGGCGTTGTGGACATGTACAGAGGGAGAGAGAAGATCCTGCACATTGCGTGATTTCAAGTGAGGAGGATTGTTGCATGGCGGAGAGCTGGAATGGTAGTAGCGGGTGTAGGGTGACTATTTTGGGTGGCGGGGGTTTGTGGGGGAATCTGTGATTGGGTTTTGGTGGACGTCGCGGTGGGGGTGCATTGTCATGGCTTGACTTCAGTAGTCAGATTTTCTTACGAGGTCATGGAAATTGTATATTGGGGAGGAACAAAAACCGATTTTGACTTGGATATAGTTCCTAGGTCAAGGAGTCGTGGAATGTCATGGATTCATGTGTAATGGGGTACGCTGCACGGTTCATTAAGTTGCGATGTGGTGCACACATGGAATGGTTTCGACTGCGGGATGAAAACCATGAGTTTGGTTTGTGTTATACATGTGTCGCCATGGATACTTGTTTTCACCGATAGCATTAGTGCTCATGTTATGGCGCCTTGGGTGTGTGGGGTGTTCGATGAAGAGCAGGAGGCGAAAGAGGATGCGGTAAATATGTACGTTGGTAGGCATGGAGATAATGATGTGCTTGATTCTTCTCAGGATCTGTACGAGGCGCGTAACCACTCTCTCCTCCCCAAGAGACGCAAGGTCAAGAGCACCCGATACGCGGTACGGACCCCACATGTCTAACCTTGTTACCCTAGCGTGCAAGGTCTTAGTGTGGTCTGCGTGGACTAATCTCAGTTGGATCTAGTCCGATGCATGGATAACTTTTCCTTTCATGAGGTGGCTTTGTCATGAAATCGTCTCTTTTGTGAGCGGAGTTTGTGGTTGTCCAGACCCTACGATTTTCTCGATCTTATCGTCAGTTGCGTTATCCTGCATTTCGGATTGCGCTTTGACCCCATAGCCTCATAGATTCATGACATGAGTAACGGACGATGTAAGTCAAGCTAGGCCAACTCAGTATCGACTCTCATAGTGGAACGACATGGCCAATGTTCTCAAGTTATGGACTTCTAGGATGTGATTCAGGTACATTAGCTTTTATCCTCAGATTGTTGCGCTTGTAAGGATCTCAAATCATTGTATGATAATGAGTAGCAAGCTTACACTCTAAGTGGGAAATCCGCATTCTAGTTTACGGTTAGTTCTTCCCTCGTCAGAATGTGGAGGACTCGACTGTCCAATTATGTATCATGATTCTCAATATGTCGGTAGATCTCATAGAGAAGAGCAGATACGCGAGTATCTACCTAAATTGTGGGTAGACTACATTATAACTACGGATTGGATAATTGACTTCGGACCAACCTAATTTGGAGCAAACATTGTTTCTTGTGACCTTCTTGTAACATGACCCTGTTAGCTCCATGCTTGCAAATCATTCATGAGCACTTTTATGTCCTTTTATGGCTCCTATGTAAGACTACACAATTTGTGACCTACATGTTCCTCAAAACCATTAGAAGAGCAGGCAATCTTGCCATGGAAAGGCTCACAAGATTCATAATTAGATGATGAGCCTTTGTTGAAGTAACAATATTATTGTTGATTGGCTGGCAGGAATTCTCAGAAGAGGTGATTAACATGAGTACACCCCACAGCACTAAGGCTGAGAAAAGGTACGAGCCTCCAGAGCGTTCTTAGTGATTCTATTTTGAAGCTGAGGACGTGTGTTGCATTAAATTGATACATCCAGCTTGGTTTTGTGGTCTCTTCCGTGACTTAGTACTCAAGATAATTTGTTTTTGGTGTACTTCTCTAAATTGTGTGTGATCCTACTCAAATTTTCAGATCTCGAAATATCGAGAAGGATATCGAAGAAGACAATGCAGATTTTGTCAGCACTGTTGCAAACTCGAAAGAGGCATTGATTGCGTCAATTTTCTACGTCTTTGACACTCTAGGAAAAAATGGGCTCACTGCAAGCGAGGTTGTAGCCATTATGCTGGAACAAAACCTCCCTGGTCTCAAAGAAGGAGGCGCTAGGCATACTGTGCAAGTAGCGAACGTGCTTCGGAGGTCACGTCATTTCATTTCAATTGGTAACAAGCAGTACCTTCCGTGCCCAGTTGCAGAAGATTCAAAGCTTGAGGCCAAGAAACAGGGTCATGGACGGAATGGACAATCGAGCAATGACAAGCAAGCGCGCACAGAGTGCAAGCTCTACGATGGCAGCGGGTGGCACTGCCCTCGTCAAGTACAATCAGGATTCTCATTGTGTGTCCATCATCTAGATATGATCAACAGGCCGTCCGGCAAGGTGCCAACTACTTCGTTGGTGAAAGATTCGCCTGTGCATGTTCATGAGCCTTCAACTCCTCAACATGAGGGTGAGGAATCTGACTCTGATCAACAAGAAAGTGAAGACATTGGGCCAGCTGTTATTGCCAAATGGGGCAGAGATCGGGCTCCGGGTTCAGTACCAAGCCAGAAGCGGAAGATGCTTTCTCTTATGTCCATAAAGTAGAGAAGTGTAATTCGTTATTTTTCTTGGTCGCTAAGGTACATTATTCAGAATTGTGATTTGCATAGATGTGTGGGATTCTAGTCTAAAGCTTTCAAAACATTGACTTTGTATAGAACTGATCTCTAAGTGGTGCTAGAGACCGAATTGATTACGATTTGATCTTGTACATTGTGCGATTTCGAGTCATTTAGGTGTGAGCATGTACGAACACATTTGGGAATTTTCATTTTCGACATTGTCAACAATAACCCTTTCAGGGCCACCACTTCTGTACTTCAATCTAGGCGGCTGGAAGTACTGAGTACTTTATCGTTGACCCCAATGCTAATCTCAAGGCAATTTGTTGCCCCATCAGAAATGAGGAGCTGTAGATCACAGCATTGTCGTCTGCATTCGCTTGTGAACATGGTAACTACGCTAACTTACCGGTAAAACTTTGAGCAAAGAAATTCTGACCAATTCTCACAAATTGGCTATTTTTTGAAAATTTCACTGCTACAAGCTGGGATACTGAGGCAGAACTGTCCCTGATGCGGTTGTCCCTCAAACTTCCGGACGTTCTCAAATGCCGACTTCCAAAATCAATCATGGCCTTCATTGAGGAATGATCATAAAACGATGATTTCTGTAAGAACTGCAACCAGACAGATACAACTGGATGCTTACTAAGTATGATGGTCCTGTGCACACCTGAATTACTGTAACTCACGTGATCACAAGCCCTCCGATTTAGGTCTGATTTCAGTATGATATCAGCATGTCACTCCTGGCAAGAAATCTATCGTTCACAACACTTGAGCAGATCTTACAGCAATGTGTCCAATGTACCGCCGAGGGGAATAGAAATCTACACAAGCATACAGGTCCTAGAATCAACCTTTATTTCAAGGACGAAACTAATGTGTGTTCACTTTGTATAATCCTTATATACACCGTATAGTCAGCCAAAGACAGAGCACGAATCAAAAAATTCTGCTCAGTCGTTTCTTGTTCATCACAAGTCCCATTTTTGAAGTGATCAACGCTATGAAAACTATCTAGAAGTAGTTCCAATTACCTATCAAGTTAATCTTTTGCAGCTCCAAAGAATTGATTTCTTTTGGAGGAATGTATTGGTTCTCAAAGCTCCTTTCCGGACCATGGAGTGGCGTAGATGTCATTAACCACTTTGGGATGGTTTTCCCGGAAAGTACCTGCTAATCTGTCCCACCAAGTGAAGTACAGGGATCTGTTGTACCTGGGGTCCAAGTGATGAATATAATGGTGTTTTGGTCGTTGTGCAAAGGGTGCGAGGAGCACTCCCAGGGAGCCGGAGGCGTAGATCCAGACGGGAAGGTCATAGCCGCAATGGCCCATAATGTCCACGCCATTTACAGCCCACATGAGGCAAATGACGTCAAGGGCATTCCACGACGATTGGTTGTAGACATATGCAACCAAGGCAGCATAGAATGGTCCAAACGTAAAGGCTATATCGAGAATATCACCGTATGCTGTGTTGAAGGCCGTCAAATCCCCATTGGTTGAATGGTGCCACTGGTGGACGCGCTTATAAACCGACTTGCAGAGGTGCATGAAAGAGTGCACTGCGAAAAAGTAAGCGTCGTGAAGTACCATAACAAACCATGTGAAGAGGAGACTGCCAACGATGTCATCAGAGAATAGGCACCGATTCCAAAAACCATGTCTGCAAAAACAACGAACTACTTGTCAAGAGAAATTCAACTAAAATATGTTGCAGAATTGAATCTACAATTTTTTTGAAGAGAAGCTTGGGTTTAGCGAAAGTTGAGTGAATTCTGCACGATAAGATGAGAGAGAGAGAGAGAGAGAGAGAGAGGGAGAGAGAGAGAGAAGTTTAAGGGCGAGCAAGAAGCCGTGCTTATTGATTTGTACTTTCTTTGTGCAAACATTAAGCAGTGAGGCACTGCTGGTGACCTATCCTTTACCATGTAATCGAAGAAAGTTTCACTAATTCAGGTTCACTTTATGATGAACTTGATAGAGCTTGTTCCAATATTTCTAATAACGTTTTCAAGTGGAGGCAGGGAAATTGTTACCTTAAGTAAAATCCAGCCGCGGAGACGGGCATGGAACCAACTGCTACAGCCCAGAAGCTCTCCTTGAAATATTGGTTTTGAGTAACCTTGATGGAAGGTGCCAGTCTCTGAATATATTCTTTCCTGTGCAACCAGTCTAGAAAGTGGTACCAGATATGCTCGAAGGTCGCATGCATAACCGCCACTCCCATTCCTCCTTGAACGCCCATGAGTCCACATAGTAACAAGTACCAGATCGAGTCCATGTCTGCAGTAAGCTCACAGCAACTACAACCTGCGGCTCTCCTACCAAAAAACAGTAGCGAATCGCTGATCGACTCACTCTCTTCAAAAGATTTTGGCAGGGTATTTTGCTTTTCAAGTGAAACTGGGCAAAGCGCTGCACATAGACCACTTCATGAACCACGAATGTCAAGGAACGACGGTTCAAGATCTCCAGAGAGATGCAATCAATCATGACAAGAAATTTGCATCAACACCAGAAAAGTCGATGTAATCGATGCTGGACTCCACGCAATCGAAAAGTCTCTCTCTCCACCCATGCCGGATTCAAAACCTTTGAGATGGAGGAGTTTATACCCTGACGACGAACAAGATCATCTAAACCATGGTTCCGCGCACAGCTCAGGTCCTTCCGTCGCTGTACTTTCCATGCAGCTCACTTCCTGTCGAGCAAAGAACTGTGTGCATATTCTTGCAAAGTCCTCCAGATTCATGCACATTCCACGTGCATGTTAACTCGGCAGGTTTCGAATTGTACGACATTGATTCCCAGCCCAGTGAGGCACTGACGAAGCGCCATGCTCCCGACTCCAGGTTTGTGCTACCTTTTGTTGGGTTGTGGCCGCGGCGCGCTAAGCACACCGCCGCCTCCTGCGGCCACGCCTTGTAAACACAAGCGACAAGTTAATGGCTTCGACGAAATGCGTTGCCGTAATCTAGTGGGATACACAATCACCGTTATAGTGGGGTTCACAATCAACGATGCGTACAAAACCACGCTGCAATGCCTATTCGGCCGAGCGTCGTCGCTGTCGTGGACGTGCGCGTCACCGAACATTCTTCACACAACACTGGTTCGGCGACTTGGTCCTATCGCCGCGGAGCTCAACAAGAGCGGCTCAGTCATCCTCTGCTGACGTGGCCATGCATTGGCAAGTCGCTTCTTCCAAGGTAAATAATAAATGGAAAATTAAAAAAATTAAAAAATAAAGGTATTACATTGCTAATCGAGCTTGGTTTCAATTTGATGCTCCTAATAATTTGATGTTCCAACAACTTAATTGCAAACATCAACACTTTTTTGACCAATTTAGAAAAGAATGTACATTATAAGATGTGAGATGTGAATTTTCTTACTTGCTATTGCCAATTAAAATTTGACAACTTGGTTAAAAATGACATGTTAATTTAATAATATCTTAGTGAAAAGCTTCTTAGAAGATTTATAGATGTTGATTTGATTTTATAAGTGTTTGTAGATAATAGATAGGTTAAAAACTTAGAAAAAAAGTTTGCTATGTATTGTACATGTAAATCCCTTATTTAACAAGTTGAACTCATGGTGCATATGTTGAAAACTTACCTTGCAAGTTAAAAACATATCTTGCAAGTTGAACACATATTGGTGTCACGGACATAATCATGTAAGCTAGTAATTACATATACAAATAGGTAGAAGTAAGTAAAAGTAGATAAAAGTAAGTAAATTCTATAGAATTTAATATGGAAGCTTCCTAGAAGCTTTATAGACGCTGCTTTGACTTCATAGGTGTCTTTAATTGACTTTTTGGATTAGAAACGTGGTCAACAAGTTGGCCATGTGCCACACATGTTGTTAGCTTGAAGATCAAGCTAACTATGTGGCCCACACATAGAAAAACTTGCCTTGTAAGTCAAGGCATGTGTTCTACAAAGTCAACACATATTGGAGGTCTTATAGAACGTCGCCACGTAGCCCCTAGTTAGATAGTATATAAAGAGACAAGAGTGAAGGCTTCTTCACTCTTGTCAACTCCTTTCTTGCTTCCAGTCTAGTTTCAAGGGTCTCTAGTTTCTTTGTCTTTTGGCAATAGCCATTCCAGTTTCTCTTTCAATATACACACTTGTTTATTTATATTTTGTTACCTTTCTTTGAGTGAAGGCTCACTTGTCTGAATTGTTTTTTCATCGAGTTCTTGTCCTTGACAGATTGACAAGAGTATACCTACAATATCAGAGCTTTGTCTAATCTTGATTAAGAGTGGATTACATCCTTTTCTTGATAAGATATAAGCATATTAGAAGTTGCAGATTACCCTCTTCTAAACTAATATTGTCCTTAGTATTTTCTTTGTTCTCAAGTCCTCTCTTCTATTTGTCTTGAGTGATATTAGACATTTTCTCTCTTCTAAGTGTTATCATGGCAGAACTTGTTGAAATGAAGAGTGCAATGGCACAAATGCAAGAGCAATTGAGGGAATTAATGCTTGCGATGCATCAACTCAATTTATCACCATAAGGAGCAACAAGATTGGCAGGAAGTGAAGATATAGAAATAGTTGGAGCTGCTTCAACATGTGTACCAAACCATGTCCTTTTTCCTATGGTGGAAAGCCCTTCAAATGTTATAGAACCAAGAATTGCCCTACTTGAGAAGTTTGATGGCACCAGATCCAAGTTTCGAGGATTTATCAATCAAGTGCAACTTGTGATTGAACTTCAATCCCAAAGCTATCCAACTCCAAGATCGCAAGTTAGATTCATTGGTATGCTTCTTTAAGATTCAGCACTATCGTGGTTTTCATCTTTTCTTGAACGACGAGATCCAATATTAGATAATCTAGAGGCTTTTCTGGCACAGTTTCGATCCATGTATGGAGAACATGATGCAATTCGTCTTGAAACCAATAAGATCCATATTTTATGACAAGGCAATCGATCAGTAATGTTATATGCTTCACAATTTTGACAACTTGCAACTGATATTAAGTAGGATGATGCTGCACTTATTAGTCAATTTTTCTATGGATTACAATATGAGGTAAAAAAATTAATGCTCAATTTACCTGATCTTCAAACATTGAATCAAGCAATTGACTTTGCTGTGAAGTGCAACAATCACCTTTTTGAATTCTGATCTGAGAACCGTACAAGTGGACCTCAACATTACTATAATTCAATGGCAACACCAACACCTCTTCAACACATACATTCGGAAGTAGAGGATATGCAAATTGATGCAGTACGTTTCAAACCTCTTATTGAGCAAGAAAAGACTCGTTGTCGTCAAGAAGGATTATGTTTATATTGTGGAGAACCAAAGTACACTATTCAACATTGTCCAAAGAAATGACGCAATCACAAAATGAGGAGTATGGCTATGAAAGAAGACAATATGTTGGAAAACAAGTTTGTCTAGCTACAATAGGGACCGTGTGGCTGGAACCTTGTACAACATCTAGTAAAGGTCCTATTCTTTCCTCAGAGCCCTCTCCTTGTTTTACATTAAATATTATTTTAGGACCTAAACATTACAAAGTCTCTGCCTTATTAGATTCAGGAGCCTCAGCGTGTTTTTTAGGTGAAGAATTTACTAAAAGACATAGCATATCTTTAGTAAAGAAAACTAAACCTGTTCATGTAGAAGTCATAGAAGGTCGTCCATTGTCTTCTGGAGATATTACTCACGAAACCCTTCCTATAGAAGTAATAATCAATGGTCATAATAGTTTTGTAGTATTTAATATCATTAGATCTCCCTCTAATCTAGTCATTTTAGGTTTGTCGTGGTTAAAAAAATACAACCCTCAAATAGATTGGATTTCCTGAACTCTTACTTTCTCTAAAAGTATAACTAACAGTGTAGTTAATCAAGTAGAGAGTCATAAGTCCAATTCAATTAAACCCGTATTTATAGGTGTAAAAGCTTTCTTGCATACTGCTATGAAAGAATCACCATATATTATTTATGCCACACCCGTTTCTATTGGTAAAAAGACTTCAAGTGGCATTCCAAGCCAATATCAAGAATTTCAAGATGTATTTGAAAAAAAAAATGTAGATACACTCCCGAAACATCGTCCCTATGATTGCTCAATTGACCTTCAAGAAGGAGCACAACCGCCATTCGGACCAATCTACAGTTTATCACAAAATGAGTTGGCTGAACTCAAGGAGTATATTGAAGAAAATCTAGCCAAGAATTTCATATGCCATTCTAAATCTCCGACAGGAGCTCCAATTCTATTTGTGAAGAAAAAAGATGGATCATTGCGGATGTGTGTTGATTATCGAGGACTCAACAAGATTACCATCAAGAACAGGTATCCACTACCTTTAATATCTGGACTTCTTGATCAGCTGAATCAAGCTAAGATCTATACAAAAATAGATCTTCGGGGAGCATACAATCTAGTACGCATCAAAGAAGGAGATGAATGGAAGACTGCATTTCGAACTAGGTATGGACATTTTGAATACAACGTCATGCCTTTTGAACTTACAAATGCACGAGCAGCTTTTCAACATCTAATGAATGATATTTTTTGAGAGTTTTTGGACGATTTTGTGGTCTGTTATCTAGATGACATCTTGATCTATTTGTCAAGGACAAGAACTCGATGAAAGCTAAAGAGTAAGTGAGACTTTTCTCAAAAAGAAATAGGACAAAATAGAAATATGTATATTAAGAAAGAAACTGGAATGGCTATTGCCAAAATACAAGAAAACTAGAGACCCTTGAAACTAGACTAGAAGCAAGAAAGGAGTTGACAAGAGTGAAGAGGGCTTCACTCTTGCCTCTATATATACTATCTAACTAGAAGCCACGTGGCGATGTTCTATAAGACCTCCAATATATGTTGACTTTCTAGGCCACATGCCTTTGCTTGCAAGGCAAGTTTTCTATGGATGGACCACGTAGTTAGCTTGTTCTTTAAGCTTCTAACATGCGTGGCACATGGCTAACTTGTTGACCAAGTTTCTAACCTAAAAGTCAACTATAGACTCCTATAAAGTCAAAGCAGCGTCTATGAAGCTTCTAAGAAGCTTCTCTAGAAGATATTACACAATTAACCTACTTTTACATACTTTTATCTATTCATATAGGTAATTATATGTATGTCCGTGACATTACCCCCCCTTCTAGGGACGAGTTCCACGAGGAGCGGTGATTATATATTGAGAAAATCTAATATGCGGCGAATTGTATTTGCTACATACTCTGATCTTTGTTCTCTTCGAAGATAGTTGATGGGTCCTCTTAGCCATCGATAGTGTCCCATTCCAGGGCGAGAAGACCACCCTGTTATTTGATCACTGTTGAGGCCTTCATAACTTCCTTCAAATAATACATTTGAAAGACCATCAGGAGTCATTCCTATCTCCAATAATATCACCAAACATCGAGAATCTCTTCCAAGGTCGTGATACCAAACGCGTTGTATCTCACCATCTATTCGAAGAAGAACATGTCGTTCTTGAGGGTCTTCATCTCGGTTGCGTCGTCTTGAAGGTTGTGACAATCGCAATGTCTCATCCGGTAAGTCAGCAAACGAAGGTTCTTGAGTTGAATCCGCTGGTTGTTGGCTCTCCATCTAATTAGCGTCACAAAATGCAAAGAAGTTACAAACAAGGATAGGAAATTGAATGTTATCTTGCCTCAATCTTGTCTCTTTTATAAGAGAGGTTTTCATCTTGGTTTTGATGGATGTCGTTGATGAAAAACTTTGACTTTAGCTGATGCATTTGCTAGATTCCTGGATGGCTCCCATGTGCGCTCACTAATATCATATCCGCACCAATGAACAAGATATTCCAGCTTATTTCGGCGCCGCCTTGAGTCTAATATCTCTTCCACCTCAAATTCTTCATTATTATCTACTTCTATAGGAGGCGGTGGCATTTGTCTTCTTCCTTGTATATCCACTGTCTTATATGGTTCAAGAAGAGACACGTGGAATACAGGATGGATCTTCATTGACTCCGGTAGATGTAACCGATATGCAACTGGGTTGATCTGTTCAGAAACAGAAAAGGGGCCAAGCCTACGATAGTCCAATTTGTCACAAGGTCGAGTGGTCTTGATATTGCGACGAAGTAGCCATACCTTATCACCCACGTTGAGTTGTGGTTGCTCTTTACGATATACATCTGCATTTATCTTTTGTCGTTCTTGAGCTTTCTTCAACTGCGCCTTCATTATTGCATGTAACTCTGACAACCGATTTGCCATATCTTCTGCTGCAGGATTATCAACTTTTGAAAAATCAAAAGTATCAAGTCGTGGATGATAGCCATAATTGGCAAAGAAAGGTGTTTGTTGCGTGGAGGAATGTACCGTATTATTATAAGCAAACTCTGCCAATGGCAGAAGGTTTGTCCAATCATCTTGTTGGTAGTTGATGGTACACCTTAAATACTGTTCCAAGACTTGGTTTACGCGCTCTGTTTGTCCATCAGTTTGAGGATGGAAAGCTGAAGATAGCTTTATGTCCACTTTTAAAATCTTGAAAAGAGTCCTCCAGAATCTCGACACAAATTGAGTTCCCCTATCCGATATGATATCTTTAGGCAATCCATGATAGCGATAGATATTATCAATGAAAAGCTTAGCTGTTTCTTCACCTGTGATAGATTTTGTACATGGCATAAAATGTGCCATCTTGGTGAAACGATCTACTATCACAAATATAGAATCATAAGATCTTGAGTTTGGAAGATCTGTGATGAAATCCATAGAAACAGAAGACCATGGTTGTTCTGGTATAGGTAATGGCTGAAGAAGTCCGTAAGGTCGATGACGAGGAATTTTTGATCTTGAACAAATATCACATGATTGTACAAAGTCTTTGACTGACTTCCACATTTGTGGCCACCAAAAATCTCTTGATATGAGTTCCAGAGTCTTATTATATCCAAAGTGCCCTGCTGCTGGAAAGTCATGACGTGCTTGAAGAACACGCAAACGTGCTTTTCCTTCTGGAACATATAGGCGTCCTTCAAAATATAATAGATTATTCTTGAACTCGAACTTAGAAGAATCATGAGACTTAGAAGAATTATTCTCGATATCATGAACAAGAGGGTCTGAGGACATACTGGACTGGATTTGCTTGAGAAAAGTTGAATCAACAGTCAATGTTGATTTCACTGCTCGGAGATGAAATTGCTCCGGTTTCAAGAGGACCGTTCTTTGTTGCTCAAAAGCTGCATCTCCTTCTTTTGGTGCAAAATAAGAACGTCTAGACAGGGCATCGGACAAACCTTGTTGTTTTCCTGGCCGATAAGTGATAATGAAGTCGAATCTTGACAAAGACATACTCCAACGAGCTTGACGACGATTCAACACGCGTGCTGACATGAAATACTCGAGGTTCTTGTGATCTGTATACACAGTGACTGGACTAGAAGCACCTTCTAGATAATGACGCCATTCTTGAAAGGAATCCACGATTGCAAGAAGTTCTTTATCGTGGATCTCATAATTGATCTCGGCTGCTGAGAATTTTCTTGAATGAAAAGCTATCGGATGAAGTTTGTCATCTGTTCCCATTTGTGATAAAACTGCACCCAAGGCAAAATCCGATGCGTCTGTTTCCATAAAAAATGCCTTGGAAAAGTCAACACGATATAAGACTGGTGCAGAGACAAACGATGTCTTCAAGGCTTCAAATGCTACTTCCGCTTCTTGATTCCATTGGAATTTATCTTTACTAGTCAAGCGTGTAAGTGGAGCTGCAACTCGTGAGAAGTCTTTGATGAAGATCCGATAGTAATTGGCAAATCCCAAGAAACATTGGACATCTCTCACAGTCTTTGGAATCTTCCAATCCATGATTGTTTGGACTTTCTTAGAATCCATCATAAGACCATCATTTGAAATGATGTATCCTAAAAAGTCAACTTGAGTAGTGTGAAATACACACTTTTCCATCTTGGCGTACAATCCTGCATCTCTGAGTTTTTGTAATACTTGACGAACATGTATTTCATGTTCTTCAACATTCTTAGAATAAATCAGGATATCGTCTAGGTAGCAGACGACAAAATTGTCTAAGAATTCACGAAATACATCATTCATGAGATGTTGAAAAGCAGCTGGTGCATTCGTGAGTCCAAAAGGCATGACATTATATTCAAAATGCCCGTACCTGGTTCGAAACGCAGTCTTCCATTCATCTCCTTCTTTGATCCGTACTAGATTATATGCTCCTCTTAGATCTATTTTTGTATAGATCTTAGCTTGATTTAACTGGTCAAGGAGTCCTGATATCAAAGGTAATGGATACCTGTTCTTGATTGTGATCTTGTTGAGTCCTCGATAGTCAACACACATTCGTAAAGATCCATCTTTTTTCTTTACGAATAAAATTGGAGCTCCTGCTGGAGATTTTGAATGGCGTATGAAATTCTTCGCTAAATTCTCGTCAATATATGTCTTGAGTTCAGCCAACTCATCTTGCGATAAACTGTAAATTGGTCCAAATGGTGGCTGAGTTCCTTCCTTGAGATCGATTGAACAATCGTATGGGCGATGCTCAGGAAGAATATCTGCATTCTTTTTCTCAAAAACGTCTTGATAATCCTGATATTGACTTGGAATGCCACTTGAAGTCTTTACGTTTTCAGAAATAGGTGCAGCATAAATAGCAAAAGTTGATCCTTCTTTTGCTGCGTGTATAAATGCTTTTGCACCTATAGGTGCGAGTTTTACTATACTAGACTCATGGTTTTTTACTTGGTTAATAGAACTGTTACTAATGCTCTGAGGAAAATCAAGTTTACGAGAAATCCAATCTATTCGAGGATTATACTTTTCTAACCATGATAAGCCTAAAATTACTGGATTAGAGGGAGATCTAATTATATTAAAAATTACGCAACTACTATGACCATTTATTACTACATCTACAGGAAGTGTTTCGTGAGTTACATCTCCAGAAGACAACGGACGACCATCTATGACTTCTACGTGTACAGGTTTAGTTTTTTGTATTAATGATATTCTATGACATCTAGCAAATTCTTCATCTAAAAAACAAGATGAGGCTCCTGAATCTACCAAGGCAGAGGCTTTGTAATTATTAGGTCCTAAACGCACATCTATTATAAAACAAGGAGATGGTTCTGAGGAGAGGATAGGACCTTTATTAGAAGTTGTACAAGATTCCAGCTGCACGGTCCCTATTGTAGCTGGACGTACTCGTTTTCCGACATACTGTCTTCTTTGACAGCCGTACTCCTCATTTTGTAGTTACGTCGCTTCTTTGGACAATGTTGAGCAGTGTGCTTAGGTTCTCCACAATATAAGCACAATCCTTCTTGTCGACGACGAGACTTTTCTTGCTCAGTAAGAGGTTTGAAACGTACCGCATCAATTTGCATATCCTCTACTTCTGAAGGTATGTGTTGAGGAGACGTCGGTGTTGCCATTGAATTGTAGTAACGTTGAGGCCCACTTGTGCGACTCTCGGATCGAAATTCAAAAAGTCGATTGTCGCACTTCACAGCAAAGTCAATTGCTTGACTCAATGTTTGAGGATCAGGTAAATTAAGCATCAATTTCTTTACCTCATATTGTAATCCGTAGAGAAATTGACTCACAAGTGCGGCATCATCCCACTTGATATCAGTTGCAAGTTGTCGAAATTGTGAAGCATATAATGTTACTGATCGATTGCCTTGTCGCAAAATACGGATCTTGTTGGTTGCAACACGAATTGCATCATGTTCTCCAAACATGGATCGAAACTCCGCCAAAAAAGCCTCCAGATTATCCAATATTGGATCTCGTCGTTCAAGAAAAGATGAAAACCATGACAATGCTGAACCTGAAAGAAGTGTACCAATGAATCTTACTTGTGACCCTGGAGTTGGATAGCTCTGGGGTTGAAGTTCAATCACTAGTTGGACCTGATTGATGAATCCTCGAAACTTGGATCTGGTACCATCAAACTTCTCGGGCAAGGCAACTCTCGGTTCTCTAACACTCGAAGGGTGTTCCATTCTGGGAGAAGGGACATGGTTTGGTGCAGATGTTGAAGCAGCCCCAATCATCTCTATATCTTCACTTCCTACCATTCTTGTTGCTCCTTGTGGTGGTAAATTGAGTTGATGCATCGCAAGCATTAACTCCCTCAATTGTTCTTGCATCTGTGCCATTGCACTCTTCATTTCAACAAGCTCTGCCATAGTAGCACTTAGAAAAGAGAAGATGTCTAATAACGCTCAAAACAAATAGAAGAGAGGAATTGATAACAAAGAAAATACTAAGAACAATATCATGTTAAAAGAGGGTAATCCGCAACTTCTAATGCGCTTATATCTTATCAAGAAAAAGGGGTAATCCACTCTTAATCAAGAAAAGACAAAGCTCTGATATTGTAAGTGGACTCTTGTCAATCTGTCAAGGACAAGAACTCGATGAAAGCTAAAGAGTAAGTGAGACTTTTCTCAAAAAGAAATAGGACAAAATAGAAATATGTATATTAAGAAAGAAACTGGAATGGCTATTGCCAAAATACAAGAAAACTAGAGACCCTTGAAACTAGACTAGAAGCAAGAAAGGAGTTGACAAGAGTGAAGAGGGCTTCACTCTTGCTTCTATATATACTATCTAACTAGAAGCCACGTGGCGATGTTCTATAAGACCTCCAATATATGTTGACTTTCTAGGCCACATGCCTTTGCTTGCAAGGCAAGTTTTCTATGGATGGACCACGTAGTTAGCTTGTTCTTTAAGCTTCTAACATGCGTGGCACATGGCTAACTTGTTGACCAAGTTTCTAACCTAAAAGTCAACTATAGACTCCTATAAAGTCAAAGCAGCGTCTATGAAGCTTCTAAGAAGCTTCTCTAGAAGATATTACACAATTAACCTACTTTTACATACTTTTATCTATTCATATAGGTAATTATATGTATGTCCGTGACACTATTCTAAGAATCCAAAAGAACATGAATTTCATGTTTGTCATGTGTTACAAAAATTAAGAGATGCAGGACTCTATGCCAAGATAGAAAAGTGTGTATTCCATACTATTCAAGTCAATTTCTTAGGTTACATCATTTCAAATGATGGACTTATGATGGATCCTAAGAAAGTTCAAACTATTATAGACTGGAAGATCCCAAAAATGGTAAGAGATGTCCAATGTTTTTTGGAATTTGCCAACTACTATCGGATCTTCATCAAAGACTTCTCTCGAGTTGCAGCTCCACTTACATATTTGACTTGTAAAGACAAACTCCAATGGAATCAAGAAGCAAAAGTTGCTTTTGAATCTTTGAAGACAGCGTTTGTTTCTGCACCAATCTTGTATCGTGTTGATTTTTCTAAAGCATTCTTTATGGAAATAGATGCATCAGACTTTGCTCTAGTTGCGGATTTATCACAAATGGGAATAGATGATAAACTTCATCCAGTAGCCTTTAATTCAAGAAAATTCTCAGCAATAGAAATCAATTATGAGATCCACGATAAAGAACTTCTTGTAATTGTGGATTCTTTTCAAGAATGGCGTCATTATCTAGAAGGCGCTTCCAGTCTAGTCACTGTATATACGGATCACAAGAATCTCGAATATTTTATGTCAGCACACATATTAAATCATCGCCAAGCTCGTTGGAGCATGTCTTTATCAAGATTCGAGTTCATCATCACTTATCGGCTAGGAAAACAACAAGGTTTGTCCGATGCCTTGTCTAGATGTTCTTATCTTGCACCAAAAGAAGGAGATGCAGCTTTTGAGCAACAAAGAATGGTTCTCTTGAAGCCACAGCAATTTCATCTTCGAGCAATAAAATCAACATTGATTGTTGATTTAACTTTTCTTCAGCAAGTCTAGTTAAGTATTTCTTCAGACCCTCTTATTTATGATATCAAGAATAATTCTTTTAAATCTCATGATCCATCTAAATTTGAATTCAAGAACAACCTACTCTATTTCGAAGGACGGCTATATGTTCCAAAAGGAAAAGCACGTTTACGTGTTCTTCAAGCTCGTCACGACTTCCCAGCAGTAGGATATTTTGGATATAATAAGACTTTGGAGCTGATATTTAGGGATTTTTCGTGGCCTCAAGTGTAGAAGGTAATTAAAGATTTTGTACAATCATGTGATGTTTGCTGAAGATCAAAAACTCCTCGTCATCAACTTTTTCGACTTCTTCAATCATTATCCATTCCAGAACAACCATGGTCTTTTGTTTCTATGGACTTCATCACGGATCTTCCAATCTCAAGTTCTTATGACTCTATATTCGTGATAGTAGATCGTTTTACTAAGATGGCACATTTTGTACCATGTACAAAATCTATTACTGGTGAAGAAACAACTAAACTCTTTCTTGACAATATCTATCACTATCATGGATTACCCAAGGATATTATATCACATAGGGGAACTCAATTTGTATCAAGATTTTGGCGGACTCTTTTCAAGATTCTTAAAGTGGATATAAAACTATCTTCGACATTCCATCCTCAAACTGATGGACAAACAGAGAGTGTTAATTAAGTTTTGGAGCAATATTTAAGATATACCATTAATTATCAACAAGATGATTGGACAACTCTTTTGCCATTGGCAGAGTTTGCTTACAATAACATGGTACATTCTTCTACAAAACAAACACCTTTCTTTGCTAATTATGGTTATTATCCACGACTTGATACTTTTGACTTTTCAAAAGTAGATAATCCTGCTATAAAAGATTTGGCAATTCATTTATCAGAGCTACATGCAACGATGAAGGTGCAGTTAAAAGAAGCTCAAGAACAACAAAAGATCAATGCGGATGTCTATCGAAAGGAACAACCATCATTCGTCTTGGGTGATAGGGTATGGCTACTTTGTCATAATATCAAGACCACTCATCTTTGTGACTAGTTGGACTATCGAAGGTTGGGATCATTTTCTATTTCTGCACAAATCAAGCCAGTTGCATATCGTTTACATCTACTGGAGTCAATGAAAATCCATCCAGTATTCCACGTGTCTCTTTCTTGAACCATACAAGATAGTGGACATACCAAGAAGACGACAAGCTCCACCTCCTCCTATAAAAGTGGACAATAATGAAGAGTTTGAAGTAGAAGAAGTCTTAGATTCAAGGCGGAGCGGAAATAAATTAGAATATCTTGTCCATTGGCGCGGATATGGTATTAGTGAATACACATAGGAACCAATAAAGAATCTTGTAAATACAGCAAAGGCGGTGGAGGCTTTTCATCGACGACATCCATCAAAATCAAGATGAAAACCTTCTTTATAAAAGAAACAACATCTAGACAAGATAACATTCTACTTTCAATTCTTGTTCGTAGCTTCTTTGTAGTAGTGATGCTCAGGAGATGGAGAACCAACAACCAACGGATTCGACTCAAGAGCCTTCATTTGCTGACCTATCGGACGAGACATTATGATTGTCACAACCTTCTAGACAACGCAATCGAAATGAAGATCTTCAAGAACGACATGTTCTTTCTCGAATAGATAGCGAGATACAACGTGTTTGGTATGATGATTTGGGAAGGGACTCTCGATGTTTGGTGATTGTGCTAGAGGTAGGAACAACTCCTGATAGTGTTCCAAATATTCTATTTGAAGGAAGTTATGAAGGCCTCAACAATGATCAAATAACTGGGTGGTCTTCCCGCCCTGGTATGGGACACTACCGATGGTTGAGAGGCCCTATCAATCATCTTCGAAAAGAACAAAGATCAGAGTATGTGGCAAATACATTTCGTCGCATCATAGATTTTCTCAACATATGATGACTGCTCTTCGTGGAACTCGTCCCTAGAAGGTGAGGTAATGTCACGGACATAATCATGTAAGCTAGTAATTACATATACAAATAGGTAGAAGTAAATAAAAGTAGATAAAAGTAAGTTAATTCTATAGTATTTAATATAGAAGCTTCTTAGAAGCTTCATAGATGCTACTTTGACTTCATAGGTGTCTTTAATTGACTTTTTGGATTAGAAACGTGGTCAACAAGTTGACCATGTGCCACACATGTTGTTAGCTTGAAGATTAAGGTAACTATGTAGCCCACATGTAGAAAAACTTACCTTGTAAGTCAAGGCATGTGTTCTATAAAGTCAACACATATTGGAGGTCCTATAGAATGTCGCCACGTAGCCTCTAGTTAGATAGTATATATAGAGACAAGAGTGAAGGCTTCTTCATTCTTGTCAACTTCTTTCTTGCTTCTAGTTTAGTTTCAAGGGTCTCTTGTTTCTTTGTATTTTTGGTAATAGCCATTCCAGTTTCTCTTTCAATATACATACTTGTTTATTTATATTTTTTTACCTTTCTTTGAGTGAAGGCTCACTTGTCTGAAATATTTTTTCGTCGAGTTCTTGTCCTTGACAATTGGATTACTTATAGAATATTGTCGTATAGCCATTTAATTACATAGTATATATAGAGGTAAGAATAAAGCTTTTTTCATTCTTGTTGATGCTTTTCTTGCTTCTTGTTTGGTTTCAAGGATCTCTATTTTTCATATATTTGACAACAATCATTTTATCTAATTCTTAAATATACATTTCATTCATTTTATTTTTGTCATTTTTTTATAATATATATTTTATTTTTTTATTTATATTTCTTTGAGTTCTTGTTCTTATCAAATTAATAAGAATACACCTATAATATTAAATCTTTGTCTTTCTTGATTAAAAGTCAATTATTTCTATTTTTTTAATCAGAAACAAGTATATTAGAAGTTGTGGATTATTTACTTCTTAACTAATATTTTTTATAGAATTTCCTTCAATCTTAATCCTATTTTGCTACTTATTTCAAGTAAAATTAGACATTTTCTTTTTTCATTGAATTATTATAGCACAACTTGTTGTAATAAAAAATACATGTAATACTTGTAATACATTAACTCAATTCACCACTATAAACAACAATAAGTTTGGTTAAAAATAAAAATGTAGAAATCATTAAAACTATTTCAATATCTATATTAAATTGTATTAATTTTTTTAATAATAGATCACCATTCAAGTACAACTATTAGTGTTATAGAATCAAAAATTATTTAATTTGCAAAGTTTGATGGTAGAAGATCAAAGTTTTAAAGATTTAATAATTAAGTATAATTTATAATTGAACTTCAATTTTAAAGTTATCCAATATCCAAATGATATATCAAGTTTATTAAAACATTGCTTTTAATTTTTTCTTCATCATAGTTTACATCTTTTTTTCAACAACACAATCCAATTATCAAGAATATGAACCTCAAAAAACTAAAATGTCAATACACTCTTGTATCACTTGAAAAAACTAAAAAATCACTTAATAATGATATAGTATTAAACTAGAATGACTATTACCAAAGATAAGAAGATTAGAAAGTCTTGAAACAAGACTAAGGATTAAAAACACATTGATAAAAGTGAAGAAGGCTTCACTCTTGCCTTTATACATATTCTTAACTAAAAGCTATGTAGCAATGTTCTATAGGACCTCCAAAACGTGTTGACTTTGTAAGATATGTATTTTAACTTGCAAAACAAGTTTTCTAAATGTATGCCATATAGTTAACTTATTTTGTAAGCTACCAATGCGTGGTTAATTTATTGGCCAAGTTTTTAAGCTACTAATTAATTACAAATACATGTAAAGTCAAAGAAATGTCTATAAAGCTTCTAAGAAGCTTTTTAAAAGAATATTATGCAATAAATATATTTTTACTTATTTCTATTCATTCATATAGGTAAATATTAGAATAAATATGTATATCCTTGACATTATCTCACTTTGTAGGGACAAGTTCCGTGAAAAGTGGTCATCATATATTGAAGAAATCTAAGATGTGGCAAATTGTGTTTACCATATACTTTGATCTTTGTTTTCTTTTTAAGGATGATTAATAGGTTCTTTCAACCATTGATAGTGTTCCATACTAGAATGGAAAGACGACCCTGTTATTTAATCATTGTTGAGGCCTTCATAACTTTTTTCAAATAAAATATTTAAAACATTCTTAAGAATTATTTCTACCTCTAATAAAATCACCAAACATTGAAAATCTCTTCTAAGATCCTAATACCAAATATTTTGTATCTTACCATTTATTTGAAAAAGGATATGTTGTTCTTGTCGATCTTCATCTCAATTATATCATCTTGAAGGTTGTAACAATCGCAATGACTTCTTTGATAAGTCAAAAAGTGATAATTCTTGAGTTGAATCTATTAATTGTTGGTTCCATCTCTTTATTGTTACAAATACACATAAGTTACAAATAAGAATCAAAGATATACTACTATCTTTTTAAATCTTATTTCTTTTATAATAAAGATTTGCTTTTCTTTATCTTAGTTTTGATGAATGTTATCAATAAAAAGCCTCAAACTTTTTTATTGTATTTATAAGATTCTTTATTGACTTCTATATGTATTTGCTAATATTATATTTGTACCAATCAATAAAATATTCTAATCTATTTTAGCTCTCCTTTGAATCTAAGACTTCTTCTACTTCAAATTCTTGATTACTATCCACTTTTATAAGAAGAGGTGACATTTGTCTTCTTTCTAAGATATTCACTATTTTATATGGCTCAAGAAAAGACATGAAGAATATGAGATGGATTTTTATAGACTTCGATAGATATAATTAATAAATAATAAGATTGATTTATTCATAAATAAGAAAATATTTAAGCCTACAATAGTTTAATTTATTATAAGGACAAGTAGTCTTAATATTACAATAAGGTAGCCATACCTTGTCACTTATGGTAAATTGTGGCTGTTCCTTGTGATAAGCATCTATATTGATTTTTTTTTTATTCTTGAGGCTCTTTAAATTCCACAGTCATTGTTGCATATAACTTTAATAAAAAATTTGTTAAATATTTTGCCATATGATTATTATTTTTTGAGAAGTCAAAAGTATCAAGTTATGGATGATAACTATAATTGATAAAGAAAGGTATTAATTGAGTAGAAGCATATGCCAACTTATTATATGTAAACTTTGTCAATAGCAAAACAATTATCTAGTTATCTTCATGATAATTGATGGTACACCTCAAATATTTGTCTAAAATTTGATTCACTCATTCTATTTGCCTATCAATTTGAAGATAAAAAGCCAAAGAGAGCTTTATATCCACCTTTAGAATCTTGAAAAGGGCTCTCCAAAATCTTAATATAAATTAAATCTTCCTATCTAATATAATATCTTTAGGTAATCCATAATAACAATAGATGTTATTAAATTTTTTTTAATCATTTTTTCATTTGTAATAGATTTGTATATGATACAAAATATGTCATCTTGATAAATCAATCTATTATTATAAGTATAAAATCATAAAAACCTAAGATAGAAAGATCTATGATAACATCCATAGAAACAAAAGACCATGATTGCTCTAAAATAGATAATGGTTGAAAAAGTCCATAAGATCAATAGTGAAGAATTTTTGATCTTAAATAAATATCACATGATTGTACAAAAACTTTAATTGCCTTTTATATTTGAGGCTATCAAAAATCTATTGATATTAGCTCTAAAGTCTTATTTTATCTTAAATATTAGGTAGTTAAAAAGTCATGATAAGCTTGAATAATACATAATTATATTTTACTTTTTAGAATATATAATTATTCTTTAAAATAGAATAGATTATTCTTAGAAATAAATTTAAAAGTAGTATAAGATTTAAAAGAATTATTCTTGATATCATGAATAAGAGAATCAAAGGAAATACTTAATTGAATTTTCTTGACAAAGGTTGAATCAATAGTCAATGTTGATTTTATTGTTTAAAGTTGAAAATGCTGTAGCTTAAAAAAATAATTTTTTATTGATCAAAAGTTATGTCTTGTTTTTTTGGTATAAGATAAGAAAATCTAAAAAAGACATCTGAAAAATCTTATTGTTTTTTGGATTGATAAGTAATCTTAAAATCAAATCTTGATAAAGATATGCTTCAACAAGCTTCACAAAGATTTGAAACATATGTTGACATGAAATACTTGAGGTTCTTATGATATATATATATATATATATATATATATATATATATATATATATATATATATATATATATATATATATATAATAATTGAATTAAAAGCCCATTTTAAATAATAATACTATTCTTGAAATGAATCCACAATTACAAGAAGTTTTTTTTTGTCATGGATCTCATAGTTAATCTCAATTGTTAAAATTTTTTTGGAATAAAAAGATACTAAGTAGAACTTGTTATTTTCTCTCATTTGTGACAAAACAACATCCATAGCAAAGTCTAATGCATCCGTTTTTATAAAGAATACCTTCAAAAAATTGACGCAACATAAGATTGGTATAGAAATAAATACTATCTTCAAAGCTTCAAAAGATGCTCAAGCTTCTTTGTTCTACTCAAATTTATTTTTACATACTAGGCATATAAATAGAACTACAACTTGAAAAAAATTCTTCATGAAGATTCAATAATAATTAATTTTTTTATAAAATATTAGATATTTTTGATTTCTTTTTGAGATCTTCTAATCTATGATAGTTTAGACCTTCTAAGGATCTATCATTAGACTATTATTTGAAATGATGTATTCTAGGAAGTCATCTTGAGTAGTATAAAATATACACTTTTTTATTTTGGCATATAATCTTACATCTTTTAGTTTTTTTAATACACAATGAAGTTAAACTTTATGCTCTTCTGTATTCTTAGAGTAGATCAAGATGTCATCTAAATAACAAATAATAATATCATCAAAAAATTTACAAAAGATATTATTCATTAATTATTAAAAAGTAGCTGGGATATTTGTGAGGCCAAAAGGCATGACATTATATTCAAAATATCCATATTTATTTTAAAATATAGTTTTTTATTTTTCTCTTTTTTATTGCATATCAAATTGTATAATTATTAATCACAATAATACAAATTGTAGGATTATACCTTACTAATCACAATAATCCTAAAATAATTTAGTTAGAAGGAGATCTTATCACATTAAATATTATTAAATTATTATGAATACTAGTTGTTACTTTTATAAGAATAGTTTCATGTATAATATCTTTTGAAGATAATAAATGACTATCTATTATTTTTACATGCACAAGTTTGATTTTTGTAACTAAGGATATATCTTGTTTTTTAACAAAGTCTTCATATATAAAATAGGCTAAGCCTCTTGAATCCAATAAGGTTAAGACTTTGTTAAATTTTTGGTCCTAAACAAACTTCTTTTGTAAAATAAGGTGAAAGAACTAAAGAGAGAATATGACCTTTATTAGGAATTACATAAGATTCTAATTGTACGATTCCTATTGTAGTTGGAGAGACTCGTTTTCTAATCCATCATCTTCTTTAGCAACCATATTACTTATTTTATAATTATGCTGCTTCTTTGGACAATATTGAGTAGTATGCTTAGATTCTCTACAATATAGGTACAAACCTTTTTAATAAAAATAAGTCTTTTTTTGCTTAGTAAGAAATTTAAAATGTACCATATCAATTTGCATTGGTTCCGACCTTGATGAATAATTTTTTGAAAACTTAAAAGCTATCATCATTACTTGATTTATTTTTTTTAAGCCAAATCTTATTCTTGACGCCTTTCAAATAATTAATTATTGCATGAAATGGCTAAAGCAACAAATTATTCTAAAGATTTTTCTTTTAGTATTGTCAATAATAAATCTTTGACATTGTCCTTCAAGCTATGTCAAAATTGATTAATAAAGGTTTTATCATTTTAGTCCATGTCACAAGTAAGGTTTTGGAATTTAGTAATATATATGGTGGCTGACCATGATTCTTATTGTAAAAATAAGAGCTTAGTCTCTGTTACTCTTTTTCAAATAAAAGTTTTCACAAGGAAAGATAATTTGCTTTCTTTAAGAAAAAATCAATGTTAGAAAACTAACTAGTTTGTTTAAAGGTAAATAATTTTCAACCTTCAAAATAAAATAATAGAAGTGGAAAAAACCACTCACTTCTAAAAATACCAATACTCTCTTGTGTCACTTAAAAAGACTAGAATATTACTGAATGATGATATAGTAATAAACTAGAATGGCTATTGTCAAAGACAAGAAAACTAGAAAGTCTTATAATAAGACTAAGAAATGAAAAAGTATTGATAAGAGTGAAGAAGACTTCATTCTTACTTCCTTACATACTCTTAACTATGAACTATGTGATAATATTCCATAGAACCTCCAAAATGTGTTAACTTTGCAAGACATGTATCTTAACTTGTAAGACAAGTTTTTTATATGTGCGCCACATAATTAGCTTCTTTTGCAAGATACCAACATGTGGTTAACTTTTTGACCAAGTTTCTAGGCTACTAATCAACTACAAACACATATAAAGTTAAAGCCGAGTCTATGAAGCTTCTAAGAAGTTTTTTTAAAAAATATTATGAAATAAATCTACTTTTATCTACTTTAATTTAATCATATAAATAAATATTAGAGTAAATATGTATGTCTGTGACACCAATATCTAACAATTCTAAAAAAATTTGGCAATTTTTTTTTATGCATAGAAAATATGGTATAATTCATATTGTAACTAATAAGATTTTTTATTTTATATTGAAGAATTTTTAAAAATTATTATATAATTTATAATTTTAAAAACTTACAATTCAATTAAATAGGATAATAATGTCTTTATGAATGAATTTTTTTATATATAGCAATATGATGTAAAAAAATCTATGTTAAACTAAACTAATCTTTAAACGTTGACTCAAGCAATTGATTTCATTATAGTGTAATAATTGATTTTTTTAATTTCAATTTAAAGGCCATATAATTTTATCATAAATTTTTTACAATTCAATGGTAATACTAACATATTTTTAAGACATATATATTAAAGTAGGAGGCTTGGAAATTAATGTTATTCATTTAAATCTTTCATTGAGTGAGAAAAATTTCAACATTATTAAAAACAACTATGCTTATATTATGAAGAATCTAAGTATACTACTCTATATTATTTAAAGAAGCAACACAATCATAGAGTGAAGAGCATGGTTGTTAAAGAAGACAATGTATTGAAAAATGAGTTTATCTAATTACAACAAGAATTGTGCAATTAGAATCTTATGGAACATTCACTAAAGGTCTTATTTTTTTTTGAAACACTCTCTTTGATTTACAATAGATGTTTTTTTATGACCTAAAAATCACAAAGCCTTTGTCTCATTAATTTTAAAATCTTTACTTTATTTTTTAGATAAAAAATTATTAAGATTTATAAATAAAATTTTATAAAAAATTAAGGCAGTGCACATTGAAATCATTAATGATTATTTTTTGTCTTAAAAAAAATCATTCTTTTAGATGTAATAAAAATAGTAATAATAGCTTAATAGTATTTAGGTTTATTGTGGCTAGAATAATATAATCTTTAAGTTTCTTGTAATCTTAAATATTTCTATAACATAAACAAAACTTTTGTTAATTAAGAAATAGATTACAAGATTAATACAATTAAATTATTATTTTTAGAAGCAAAAGCTTTAATACATGCTCTAAATAAAAGAGATGCATTTTTTATATATGCCATATATATTTTTAACAATGACAAGACTTTAAGTAGTAATACAATTCAATATAAGAATTATTAAGATATATTTGAAAAAAAAAATGTAGATATTCTTTTAAAGCAGTGTTTTTATGATTGCTCAATTTATCTTGAAAAAAGAATTCAACTATCATTTGAACCAATCAACAATTTATGACAAAATGAATTGGTTTTTTTAAAGAATATATTGAAAAAAATTTCACCAATACTTTCATATACCATTCAAAATCTCTAGCAAGAATTTCTATCTTATTTATGAAGAAAAAAATAATAAATTATTATGTATGTATATGGATTATTAATAATTTAACAAGATTATCATAAAAAATAAATATCTTCTATTTTTGATATTAAAACTTCTTAATCAATTAAATGAAACTAAGTTTTATATTCAAACTAATGTACAAAGAGTATACAATTTAATATGCTAAAAATAAATAAATAAATAGAAGACTATGTTTTGTATCATGTATGAACATTTTGAGTATACTATCATATATTTTTTACTTAAAAATACTCTAGCTACTATATAACATCTAATAAATGATTTTTTTAGAGTTTTTAGATGATTTTGATATTTGTTATTTAGACAACATTTTGATCCATTCTAAAAATATAAAACATAAATATTATTTTTTTTCTTCTTACAAAAATTTAAAGATTTAGAACTATATATTAAGATAAAAAAGTATGTATTATATATAATTTAACTTTATTTTTTAAGATATATCATTTAAAACAATGGCTTAAGTAAATTTAGATGGAATTAAAAAAATAAAACTATCAATAATTTAAATATACTTAAAAAAAAGTATAAAATATATTTTTAGAATTTTCTTATTACTATTTTATTTCTATTGTTTTTTTCAAGTTACAATTCTACTTACATGTTTGATCTATAAAGATAAACTTTAATACAACAAAAACGCTAAAATAATATTTGAAGCTTTGAGTATAAATTTTATTTTAGTACCAATTTTATATTGAGCTAAATTTTCTAAGCCATATTTTATGAAAATAGGCTTATTTAGTTGTGTATGTATTTCTTACTATATTTAAAGGGAGCAAAGCCATCTTATTATACAAGCCAAGGAATTCTTAGAAGGAAGGGATGTGTGTATGCGGCAAAGCATTATGTGAGATTTTTTGGAGTAGAGTGCAAAGCAAAGCAATGCCATGTGGAAAAAACCTAAAAAAATATTGTAAAAATACAATTATTAGAGCTATATACAATAATTAAGAAAATATTAAAGAAGCTCAAGAATAATAATAGATCAATACACATGTTTGTATTGATCTATTATTATTCTTGAGCTTCTTTAATATTTTCTTAATTATTTTATATAGATTTTTTTTTAAAAATTCTATATTAGTAACAAGATATTACTATTCTATAGTAATATAAAAAATATTCATTTCTATGATAAGTTAAATTATTGTTGACTTGGACCAATTTTTTATTTATAAACAAAATAATTTATTTGAATATCAATTATACCTGTAAGAATCTATAAAAATATATCTTATTTTTGATACATCACTTTTTAAGCCATATAAGATAGTAAGTATTTCAAAAAAATCACCATTTTTTTTATAGAAATAGATAAAAATAAAAAAATTTAAAGTGGAAGTAGTCGTAGATTCAAAGCCATGTTTAAATAAGTTAAAAGTTGTTGTACATTGGCATAGATATAATATTAGTGAATCCATATAGAATCCACTCTAAATTCTTGGAAATACAATAAAGAAGATTGGTGGTTTTCATTAAAATAATCTATCACTACTAACTTAAAGAATCAAGATATCTTTTTTTATAAAATAGAAGAGGTTTAATAAAGAATTTATTCTATCTTCCATCCTTATTTGTAGTTTTATTTTTACTTTTTAAGAACAAATCAACAACCAAAAAATTTAATTCTAAAACTAATATTTATTGAGTTATCAAAAAATCCATTAAATTTTTATTACCTTAAAGATAACATAATAGAAGTAAATATCCTTAGAAAAACATTCTTCATCAAATAAATGGTAAGTTACAATGCATTTGATATTACAACTTTAAAAGAGATTCTTAATATTTGGTGATAGTATTGGAGGTAGAAACCATTTTCAATGACTTTCTTAATATTATATTTGAAAAAAGTTATAAAAGCCTTCACAATAATCAAATTACAAGGTGGTCTTTGTACCTTGATATGAGACATTATCAATGGTTGAGATGTCCTATCAATTATCTTTGAAGAAAAGAAAGTTTAAAATATGTGGTAAATTTATTTATTTATTTATTTTTTTTAGAATTTATTTTACTTAATAATCATTATTTGTTGTAGGATTTTTCTCTAAAAAAGAGAGTAATATTACAAAAATAAATATTTATATTAGTAATTAAGAAGATTAGAAGAATTATTTAGAATTATATAAAAATAAATAAATTTAATAATATCTTGATTATAAGATTTTAAAAAGCTTCATATATATAGATTTAATTATGTAAGTGTTTGTAGGTGATTGATAGACATATAAAATAGACTTTCTTATTTTTATATTTTTATGTATAAATAATTTAAAACCATATTTTTAATTAATCTACTAATTAAAATCTAATAGTAGGACTCATAGATATTTAAAATATTTCTATATAGCATGTTAGTGTGATAGTACATATGGAGGTAAGAATGAAGCATTTTTGACTCTCTTCAATGCGTTGTTTATTTCTAATTTAGTTTCAAGAATCTCTAATCATCTTGTCTTTAAAAATAATCATTCTATTTTTTTTTTGAATATACATATTTTTAATTTTTTTTTATTATCTCTCTATAATATACATGTTATTCTTGAATATATCTTTGATATCCATATCTAGTTCCTTCTTGAATATATCTTTGATACATATATTAAGTTCTTTCTTGGATATATCTTTAATATATATTTCATTTTATTTCTTTACATTTCTTGAATTCTTATTGTTGGCACTATATTGCAAACATAGATAAAATACTCATATGTAGTAAGCTGCAAATTTTTTATAAATAAAAAAATATAGAAAAAATTAACTATTCAAATAATTATATATGAAAATATTTTAAATTAAAAATTAAAATTAATTTATTTTATAATTATAGTCTATGAATAAGATATATAAATAATATTTACCTAAAAAATTAATTTGAATTGGGCTAAAAAATTCTTTTAACATGGTCATTAATATTATTTTTAATAGCGTGTAAAATTCACTTTGTTGTAATTCATCAAAAAATGCTTGAATTGATAAGCCACCAACTAAGAAGTTACATTTTTTTTTTTTTTTTTTTTTTTTTTTTTCCTTCTTCATGTGAATTGTCTTGATATTGTCAAGGATATGAACTAGAAGAAGATGCATAAACTTAGAAAATCTTTTTTTTAAAAAAAGTGATAAACTAACAATAAAATAGTATGTATATTAAAAGGAAACTGAAATGGCTATTGTTAAAAGTCAAGGAAACTAAAGACTCTTAAATTTAAACTAGAAGCAAGAAAAGAGTTGATAAGAGTAAAGAGAGCTTCACTCTTGCATCTATATATACTATATAATTAGCTATGTGGTAATATTCTATAAGACCTCTAATATGTATTGACTTTGTAGGACACATGCTTTAGCTTATAAGGCAAGTTTTCTATGTGTGGGCCACATAGTTAGCCTGTTCTTCAAGCTACCAACATGTGTGGCACATGGCTAACTTGTTGACCATGTTTCTAATCTAAAAAGTCAATTAAAAACACCTATAAAATCAAAGCAGTGTCTATGAAGCTTCTAAAAAGCTTTTATAGAATATATTATGGAATTAACCTACTTTTACCCACTATTATCTAAATCATATACGTAACTATTAGTTTATATATGTATGTTCGTGACATTACTCCCCCTTCTAGGAAAGATTTCTATGAGAAGTAGTTTTCATATGTTGACAAAATCCAAGATGCGATGAATTGTATTTGCCACATACTTTGATCTTTCTTCTCTTTGAAGATAGTTGATAGGCTTTCTCAGCCATTAATAGAGTCCCATACCAAGGCGAGAAGACCAACTTATTATTTGGTTATTATTGAGACCTTCATAACTTCCTTCAATTAAAACATTTGGAATACCATCAGGAGTTGTTCCTACCTCTAATAAAATCACCAAACATCAGAAGTCGCTTTTAAGGTTCTGACACCAAATATGTTGTATCTTGCCATCTATTCAAGGAAGGATATGTTGTTCTTAAAGATCTTCATCTCAATTTTGTTATCTTGAAGGTTGTAACAATTACAATATATTATCTTGTAAGTCCACAAATGAAAGCTCTTGAGTTGAATTTGCTAGTTCTTAGTTCTCTATCTTTTTAACATCACAAATGCATAGAAGTTACAAAAAAAAATAGAAAGTAGAATACAATCTTTCTTGGACTTTGATTTTTTTATAGAAAAGATTTACTATTCTTCATCTTAATTTAGATGAATATTGTTGATGAAAAATTTCTACCACCTTTACTGTATTTATAAGATTCTTTACTCGTTCTTATGAGCATTCACTATTATCATATCTACGCTAATGGACAAGATATTTTAATTTATTTTGGTACTACCTTGAGTCTATAATTTCTTCCACTTCAAACTCTTCATTATTATCCACTTCTATAGGACGAAGTGAAGCTTATCTTCTTCTTAGTATGTTCATAGTCTTGTATGGTTCTAGAAGAGATTTGTGGGAGATAGGATGGATCTTCATTGCCTCCGCTAGATGTAATCAATAAACAACTGGATTGATTTGTCAACAAATAGGGAAAGATCCTAGCCCATGGTAGTCTAACTTATCACAAGAACAAGTAGTCTTAATATTATGACAAAGCAACCATATCTTGTCACCTACATTGAATTGTAGTTATTCCTTTCGATAGGCATCTGCATTACTTTTTTTTCATTCTTGAGCTTCTTTTAATTGCACCTTCATTATTGCATGTAGCTCTGACAAACGATTTGTCGAACCTTTTGCCACAAGATTATCAATTTTTAAAAAGTCAAAAGTATTGAATCTTAGATGGTAACTATAATTGGTAAAAAAAAATATTTATTATATAAAAAAATGCATCATATTATTATAAGTAAATTTTACCAATGACAAGAGGATTTTCCAATTACCTTATTGATAATTGATGGTACACCTTAAGTATTGGTCAATCAACCAAATTTGATTTACACGCTTTGTCTAACTATCAATTTGAGAATAAAAGGCCAAAGAAAGCTTTATATCCATCTTTAGAATCTTAAAAAGAGTTTTCTAAAATCTTGATACAAATTGAGTCCTCCTATCAAATATTATATCTTTCTGCAATCCATGATATTGATAGATATTGTCAAGAAAAAACTTAGTAATTTCTTCTTTTGTGATAAATTTTGTGCATGGTACAAGATGTGCTATTTTAGTAAAATAATCTACTATCACAAATATTGAATCTTATAATCTTGAGACTAGAAGATCCATAATAAAATTCATAGAAATAGAAGACCATGGTTGTTCTGAAATAGATAATGGTTGAAGAAGTCCATAAGATCAATGCCAAGGAGTTTTTGCCTTTGAACAAATGTTATATGATTAAACAAAGTCTTTTATAGCTTTTCACATTTGCGACTACCAAAAATCTCTACTTATTAGCTTTAGAGTCTTGTTGTATCCAAAATATCCTACTACTAGAAAGTTTTGACATGCTTGAAGAACATATAAATGTACTTCATCTTCTGGCATATATTGACGTCCTTTGAAATAAAATAGGTTGTTCTTGAACTCAAACTAAGATTTAGAAGAAATATGCTTAATATCATAAACAAGAGGATCAAAGGACATACTTGATTGAATTTGTTTGAAAAAAGTTGAATCAACAATCAATGTTGATTTCATTGCTCGAAGATGAAATTCTTCTACTTTCAATAAAATTACCTTTTATTAATCAAAAGTTGCATTTTCTTCTTTAGCTACAAGATAAGAATATCTAGAAAGGACATCAGACAAATCTTGTTGTTTTCTTGGTCGATAAGTAATATTGAACTCAAATCTTCACAAAAACATGTTCTAATAAGCTTGGCAACAATTCAAAATATGAGCTGATATGAAATACTTGAAGTTCTTATGATTTGTATATATGGTGACTAGAATAGAAGCATCTTCTAAATAATGATGCTAGTCTTGGAAAGAATCCACAATTAGAAGAAGCTCTTTGTCGTGGATCTCATAGTTAATCTCGGCTGCTGAAAATTTCCTAGAATAAAAAGTTACTTGATGAAGTTTATCATCTATTTCCATTTGTGATAATATGACACCTAAAGCAAAGTCCAATGCATTTTTTTCCATAAAAAATGCTTTAGAAAAGTCATCATGATACAAGATTGGTGTAGAAACAAAAGTTGTCTTTAAAGCTTCAAATGTTGCTTCGAATTCTTGATTCTATTGAAGTTTATTTAAACAAGTCAAACATATAAGTAGAGCTATAGTTTGAGAGAAGTCCTTGATGAAGATCCGATAGTAATTGGCAAATATCAAAAAATATTAAACATCTCGAACCGTTTTTGGAATCTTCCAATCCATAATAGTTTGAATTTTTGTAGGATCCATCATAAGTCTATCGTTTGAAATGATGTAACCTAAGAAGTCAACTTCAGTAGTGTGGAATACATATTTTTCTATCTTAGCATAGAGTCCCATATTTCTTAATTTTTATAACATATGACAAACATGAAATTCATATTCTTTTGTGTTCTTAGAATAAATCAAGATATTCTTTAGATAATAAACAACAAAATATCACAGACATATATATTTACCTCAATAGTTACTTATATGATTAAGTAGAAGTAGATAAATATAGAATAATTTCATAAAGTCTTCTAGAGAAGCTTCCTAAAAGCTTTATAGACACGGTTTTGACTTTAGATGTGTTTGTAGGTTATAAAATTGGCCAAAAAGCTAATCATGTATTGGTAGCGTGTGGAACAAGCTAATTATGTGGTGCATACATAGATAACTTACCTTGTAAGATAAGACATGTGGCTAGCAAAGTCAACACATGTTGGAGGTCCTATAGGACATCGTCATGTAGCTCTTAGTTAGATAGTATATATGGAGGCAAAAGTGAAGCCTTCTTCTCTCTTGTCAATGCCTTTTTAGTCTTAGTCTTGTTTCAAGATTTTTTAATCTACTTATTTTTGGCAATAGTGATTCTAATTAATATTATATCACCTTTTGAGAGACTTTATAGTTTTCTTTAGTGATAGAAGAGTGTATTGAGGATTCTCTTTCTTCGAGATTCATGTCCTTGACACAAAATTATCCAAAAACTATTGAATAATATCATTTATAAGATGTTGAAAAGATGTTAATGAATTTGTAAGTTCAAAAGGCATGACATTATATTCAAAATATCCATACTTGGTTCGAAATATAGTCTTCTATTCATCTTCTTCTTTGATGCATATTAGATTATATGCTCTTTGTAGATCTATTTTTATATGGATCTTAGCTTGATTTAACTGATTAAGAAGTTTAGATATTAAAGGTAGTAGGTACCTATTTTTTATAGTGATCTTGTTGAGTCCTCGATAATCAATACATATCTGCAATGATCTATATTTTTTCTTCACAAATAGAATTGGTATCCCTGCTAGAGTTTTAGAATGGCGTATGAAGTTTTTAGCTAGATTCTCTTTAATATACTCTTTGAATTCAATCAACTCATTTTTTAATAAATTATAGATTGATTCAAATGGCAATTGTGCTGGTTCTTGAAGGTCAATTGAATACTCATAGGGGTAATGTTCTAAAAGAATATCTATATTTTTTTTTCAAATACATCTTAAAAATATTGATATTGGCTGAGAATGCCACTTAAAGTCTTTGCACCATTAGAAATGGGTGTGGCATAAATGACACAAGGTGATCCTTCTTTTACAGCATACAAACATAGGTTTAATTGTACTAGACTTGAGATTTTCTAATTGATTAATTATACTCTTAGTTATACTTTTAGAAAAGTTAAGAGAATGAGAAATCTAATCTACTTGAGGATTGTATTTTTTTTAACCACAATAAACCTAAAATGATTGGATTAGAGGGAGATTTATTGATATTAAATACCAAAAAGCTATTATAACCATTATTTATTATTTTTATAGGAAGAATTTTATAGGTAACATCTCCAAAAGACAACGGGTAATCATCTATGACTTCTATGTGAATAGGTTTAGTTTTCTTTATTAAAAATATTTTAAGTCTTTTAGCAAATCTTCATCTAAGAAACACGTTGAGGCTCCTGAATTTAACAAGGTAAAGGCTTTGTAATATTTAGGTCCTAAAATAATATAAAATATAAAAGAAGAAGAGGATTCTAAAGATAGAATAAGACCTTCATTAGGTATTGTATAAGGTTCCAACTGCACGATCCTTATTAAAGCTCGACTAACTTGTTTTTCAATATATTGTCTTCTTTGACATTCATACTCCTCATTATAGAATTATATTGTTGTGATGTAACACGACTAATAGGTGAAAGAGTGTAGAAATTATTATAATGTAGGAGATCTTAGTTCAAAGTATTAGAAAAAATTATCTTAGAAATATATTTAATAGTCAAAAGGGTAGTAAAATTAAAAGATATCAATGTTGCTTTTTTAGAAAGGTGACTTCTACTTACTTTGTAGGACCATAAATAAGGCAAACAAAAGGTAGATTAGAAAAATAAATGATATAAGCATCTTTAGAAGGAAGTTAAGAATAAATTCTAGCAAAATTTATTAAGAAAAACTAGATATTGATACTCGGAGAGTACCAATTATGAACCAGGATCGAAACCAGACCCTGAGGCATAAAACTGAGTTTCAATGACGACTTTGGGGTTCTTTTGCAGATCGAAGAATAGGATTTGATAGCAAACTAGATAAAGTTTCTATGAGCATTGGTTTTGAGTAATTAGGATTTGTAATGACTTTGTAAGAGCTTTATAAAGTCAAATTTTTTTTTGGATGACTTAGATTTTGTGAAATAAAATAGGATTGATATTTTGGACGATTTAAAGAGTTTTGTAATAGATCTACTAGTAAAATTTTATATAATTAATGGTCATAGTTGTGCTTAATATGTATTATAAATCTTAGCTCTATCTAACGGTTGAATTGAGGATTATTGAGGTTTACAAGGATCAAGGTCTTAGAAAGTAGAATTTTAGGTCCATTGAGGATTTTTAAGATTTCTTGCAATCTACTAGTGGATTGGAATAAAATTTGTGTGTGAGGATATTAGACTTGTTTTTCTATGTATATAATAATTTTGAAATCAATCAAATAGTGGAAGAAGAGATATTGACTTTGGGAGATTGGCATTAAGGTCAGAGAAGAAGGCTGGCCAATATCCAAGTACGTTTTTGAGGTTATCGTCTATTTGGTAATTTCGATCATTTTTCAATTTTTTGTGCTTACTTTCAACTTAGTTTTTAAGAAGTGTGAAAATTTTGAGTTAAGATCAACGGTTCATTCATTAGTTATTGAGCTTTAAATCTATTATAGAAATTATTAGGATTTGATTTAGGGTTTAGGGTTTGATTAGGATTTGATTTAGGATTTAAGGTTTGGTTAGAATTTAATCTAGGATTAGGATTTGGTTAGGATTTGGTTTAGGATTTAGGGTGTGGTTTAGGATTTAAGATTTGGTTAGGGTTCGGTGTAGGATTTAGGATTTGGTTAGGATTTGATATAAGGTTAGGATTTGATTTTGGGTTAGGATTTGGTTAGAATTTGATTTAGGATTAGGATTTGGTTTAGAATTTAAGATTTGATTTAAGATTTAAGATTTAGTTAGGGTTTGATTTAGGATTAAGATTTGGTTAGGAATTGATTTAGAATTTAAGATTTGGTCAAGATTTGATTTAGAATTTAGGGTTTTATTTGAGTTTATTTAGGATTTAAGTTTTAGTTAGTTTTTGGCCTAAAGTTTGAATGAACTTCAATAGGATTTCAACTAGGATTAAATTAAGATTGAATTGAGATGTATTTTATATATATTTGTAATCATTCTAATATTTCTTTAAGATTTCTTATTATTTCTTTATAATTCCTTTGAGGTTTCTCTGAATTTGATTAAAGCTTGTTTAGCATTATTAATATTCTATTAGAATTATGATTTTTTTGTAGCAATTTTTATTCTACCTTCCACAATTAGGTGTCCAAAGCATTTTTAAATAAGACTTCATATATTACGACATATTTGGTGAACCCGATGTCGTATTATAATTGCTTGTAGTATTTAAATATTAATTAAGATATGTAATATGTTTGTAAGTCTTGATGTAGATTAGAGTGGTTAGTAAATAAATTTAAAGAGAATTGATATAAGAAAATTTATTTCGAGATTTATCTATTTTGATTATAGTGTTTATATTATGTAGGATTTAGATATTTAGTATAAAACATAAGAAAAGGTTGGAATCTAAAGATGAAAGTTTGAACTAATAGGAGGATTATTAGGAGGGATGAAAGCAAGGCATGGTTGGATGAAGGCAAGGAATGGAGATCTTTATTCCTATTGGTCGAAGGCCATGCCCAATGGGCTTTAAGGAGGCTGCCGAAGGCCTTATTAGGGATTAGGGTTTTTCTTTCGAAGTCATTTGAGCTTTAGAGGCCAGCAAGTTCAAGGTTTTGGGTATAGATTGGATGAAGATTTTATCTAATTTCGAGTTTTTGTGAAGGAGATATAGGTGTTCAAAGTTAAGGTGTCAAATTTGTACCTACTATTACTCTTTGAAGCATAACATATGCGTATGAGGAGCAATGAAAGATCAGCAATTGGAATTGAAGAGAACACTTTCTTGGCTATATTTTACATGTATCATTTGATGAATTTTAAGTCTAGATGAAGGAGTTATAGGGCATTGAAGATTGCACATCTAATTCAAAGGCAATAAGTGAATCATTTTGTTGATAGTAATGGTTGGAGCCATATCTTAAGTTTTTGGACGAATTTTTGGCTCAAAATTTCTATAACTGTATATTATTAAGTTTAAAAGCTATAGATTAAAGTTTCATAGTATTTAAGTACTTATTTTGTGAAATATGAAGAAATCAGTATGTGGGTATATGTAAGCTAGGATTTAAAGCTACTATTAGGGTTTTGATGATATCTCAAGATCTGTAATAAATTTGCAGTTGAATTTTTTTTATCGTAGTATTTGAAAAAATAGCAGTACTTTATGTAAAATTTTAGGTTGCTTGGATGGTCCAATCCTAAGATATGAGTTTTTGAAGTTTGAAAAACATTTCTCATAATAATGTATAAGGTTTTAAGATACTTTATCATACATTTGGGTGTTTTCTTTGTACTTAGGCTTATATATTGATGTAATTGCCCTAAAAGAGAATATATTATATATATAAACTTGGTACTTTTATATCTTAGACTTGATTGAGCATTGAGTGGCAGCTAGAAGTCCATTGCTTTCTTGAGGCAAACTTTCTCTACTCCGACACTAATGTGAAACGCTTGAGGTGGAAGTAATTTTTTTTTCTTGGATTATTTTAATTTTGGAAAATGAAGGCAAGATGATGGTAGGAAGATTTTTTGATGGTGCTTCAAGTGGAGTTGGAAGTAGAACTTCAAGTAGAATTGGAAGTGGTGCTTTGAGTAGAGTTGGAAGAAGAACTTTGATTAGAGGACAAGGTATGTATTTTGATCCTAACTCTGCAAGCATATTTAATACTTTTACTTTATTCATGCAACAACAATACCAACATGTTAAAGATTGCAAAGAGAGTATGGCTAACAAAGCATCATAAGTAATTGTAGATAAGATCGATCAATTTGAAGGAAAGAATATTATAAAATATTTAAGATGTTTTGTAAAGAAAATAGAATTGAAGCATATTTCAATAAGAGAGATGGTTCAATTATTTGAATTAGCCTCTGCACGAGAGATAAGAAATCAAATAAAGTCTCTTATAGGACATTTTGAAGGTTCATGGGAGAAATTTTCTCAAGCATTGAAGGATGAGTTTTTCTTAGAAGATAGTGATAGGGTTACAAAAAAGTCTTTTTTTGAATGGATTGAAAGGCCAGAGAAGGGTCTTTTAGCAACAAAATTATTAAGGAAGTTTGAAAAGTAATATTATTCTTTATCAAAGAAAAAAAGGCAATTTTTGGATCCAAATAAGGTAGAGCTATTTTTTTAAGCAGTTGATGAAGAGTTATAAGAGAAGTTGGAAATCTTGCTTGAAGATAAAGAAGAAGATAAAAGATTGAAAACAAATTAGAAAGAAATTGAAGAGGTAGTAGGATTATTGGCAAAAAGAGAAAGAAAAAAAGATAGGATGTCAAGGACATACACTAGGAAGTTATAGAAGATTCTAGAAGGTTATAGAGAAGCTTTGTAGTTTGTGGAAGCTGCTTGAGAAGCTTTCTAGCTTGTGGAAGCTGCTTGAGAAGCTTTCTAGCTTGTGGAAGCTGCTTGAGAAGCTTCATAGATTAGCTTCTTAGAATGGAAGGAGATCAAGATACTAGTATGACTAAAAGTTCAAAATCCAAGTTGGATGCCATTATGAATGCTCTTATTACATTAACACAGAGAATTGCAGAGATTGCAGGATTCATTATAAGACTTCATGATATTGGAGCATCCGAAATGGCACAATCGAGGATTCATCAGCCTCAAGCTTCAGTACCAAGAGAAGCAACTTTACCTCTAGTTCAACTAGGATCATTGGTCTTACAACGAAAGGAGCCCCGAATTAGCCTTCCAAATAAGTTTGATGGTACGCGTTCTAAGTTTCGAGGTTTTGTCAATGAAATTAGATTGATAACAGCTTTACAGCCTGAACGCTATCCAACGGAGGAGTCACATGTTGGAATGGTTGGAACTTTGTTCACGAGACAAGCTCTATCATGATTTATTCCTTTGTTTGAGAAAGAATTGTCAATTTTGAACAACTTTGAAATTTTTTTGGAGGCATTTACAAAAGCATTTGGCAAATATGATAAGGCACGATGAGCTATAAGAAAGATCCAGTCACTACGACAAGGAGCACCCTCCCCGTCAGTCTATGCATGAGATTTCAGACAATTAGCATGCGATATCAACTGAGACGAGGAAGCATTGATGAATCAATTTTATTGGGGCTTGAGAGGCAATTTAAAGGATTTGTTATTATCTCTTTCCAATTCGCAAATGCTTAACGAAGCCATAAGCCAAGCAGTGAAGTATAATAATCGCCTATTCCAACGTCGCCAAGACTAATGTTCAAGATAACATATAGCTCACCATGCTCCAACTATGTCAGCAAGCAGCCTGAATTCACATTTAGAGGTAGAAGACATACAAATTAATACGGTACATATCAAATTCCTAACTCTAGAAGAAAAAAAGTGGCGTATGGAGGAAGGACTATGCTTGTATTGCGGTGAAGAAGGCCACAGAGCTTAAAACTTCCCCAAGAAGCAAAATCGATGCATTTTCAAGACTAGAGGCACATTTGTTCATGAAAACGATGATGCCTAGCCATAATAGGGATCGTGCGGCTAGACAATTCAATACCACAACAATAATCAGGTTCCTCTCTTTTTGCTCAATCTGTCCATTACTTTACCATTCTTCTATCTTTTAGCCTTCAAAAATTAAAAACCTTTGCATTATTAGATTCAAGAGCATCTGCTTGTTTTTTAGACAAAGAATTTGCTAAGCATCACGAGATTCTTTTAGTACAAAAATCTAAACCCGTTCACATTGAAATAATAGATGGACGACCTTTATTGTCCAATAGTGTCACCCATGAATCAGAATCTATAGAGGTGACGTTTAAAGACTATAGTAGTTATATTATTTTCAATATTATTAGAATTCCATCAAACCCTGTTATTCTTCGTCTTTCTTGGTTAAAAATGCATAATCCATCTATAGATTGAAGGTTACGAAAGATGACATTTCCTATAGAACATTCTAAGAATAAGTTTGTTAGAAGATTTTGAATCAAAAAATCCTTATTTACTGGAACAAGAGTGTTTGTAACATCGTTTAAAAAAGGCACACTGTTTGTCATTTATGCGACTCCAACTAGCGGAGAGAAGATTTCGACACCAAGTATATTGTAGCAATGTAAAGATTTTGAAGACGTGTTTCAAAAGAAGAATGCCGACATGCTACCGGAGCATTGACCATACGATTGTACCATAGACTTACAAGAAGGAGCACAACCACCTTTTGGCCCAATCTACAATTTTTCGTAGACAGAGTTAGTAGAATTGCAAAAGTACATTGACAAGAATCTAGTCAAGAGCTTCATTCATCATTCAAAGTCACTAGTTGAGGCACCAATCTTATTTGTGAAGAAGAAAGATGGCTCGCTGCGGAATTATTGAAGTTTTAACAAGGTGACAAAGAAGAATCGTTATCCATTATCCTTGTTATACCAAACACATTATATTTTGCCATCTATTCAAGGAAGAACATGTCGTTCTTGAAGATCTTTATCTCGATTGCATCGTCTTAAAGGTTGAGACAATCATAATATCTAGTCTAGATCTTGTTTCTTTTATAAAGAAGGTTTTCATCTTAATTTTAATGGATGACGTGGATGAAAAGCCTCCATTGCCTTTGCTACATTTGTAAGATTTTTTACTGGCTCCCATGTGCATTCACTAATATCATATCTGTACCAATGGAGAAGATATTCCAATTTATTTTGGCACTGCCTTGAATCTAAGACTTCTTCCACTTCAAACTCTTCATTATTGTGCACTTCTATAGGAGGACGTGGAGCTTGTCTTCTTCTTGGTATGTCCACTATCTTATATGGTTCAAGAAGAGATATGTGGAATACTGGATGGATTTTTATTGACTCCAGTAGATATAAATGATATGCAACTGGATTGATTTGTGTAGAAATAGAAAATAGTCCAAGCCTTCAATAGTCCAATTCATCACAACAATGAGTGGTCTTGATATTGCGACAAAGTAACCATACCTTATAACCTATGTGGAATGGTGGTTGTTCCTTTTGATAGACATCCGCATTGACCTATTCTTGTTCTTGAGCTTCTTTTAACTGCACCTTCATCATTGCATGTAGCTTTGACAAATGAATTGCCAAATCTTTCACAGCAGGATTATCAACTTTTGAAAAGTCAAAAGTATCAAGTAGTAGATGATAACCATAATTAGCAAAGAAAGGTGTTTATTTTATAGAAGAATGTACCATGTTATTGTAAGCAAACTCTACCAATGGCTTAAGAGTTGTCCAATCATCTTATTGGTAATTAATGGTACATCTTAAATATTACTTCAGAACTTAATTAACATGCTCTATTTGTCTATCAGTTTGAGGATAGAATACCGAAGATGGTTTTATATCCACTTTTAGCATCTTGAAAAGAGTTCGCTAAAATCTTGATATAAATTGAGTATAATATCCTTATCTGATATAATATCCTTGGATAATCCATGATAGCGATAGATATTGTCAAGAAAGAGCTTAGCTATTTCTTCACCTATGATAGATTTTGTACATGGTACAAAATGAGCCATTTTGGAAAAACGATCTACTATCACGAATATAGAGTCATAAGAACCTGAGGTTGGAAGGTCCGTTGTCGTATTACGTGCTTTCCTGCTCGAGAACGCGCCGGGCGTCTGGCTGTAGAAGGTAGTATGGAGATTCGCCGATAGTCAAGCAGTCTATCAGTTTTTGACTGCTGGAATATAAACGACTGCAACAATGTACCGTAAATCTATACGGGTGCTCTTCGACTGCTTGTCGGAGTCCTTCTTGTCCCAGCCGGTAGGTCTCTAGACGTTACAGAGAACCCCGTACAACCCAAACTGTTAACCTTCAATACTCCTTTGTACTTACGATCTTGTATCCACTGACTGTCTTGTTAGATTAACCCAATAAATTTCATTCACTCCGCATACTCAATCCTATAGACACCCTTTTAATCCTTCAATCACAGACGTAACTCGATTTCACAAAACAGTCAAGAGTATTCAAACCCACTTCATTTAAAAATCCCGATTCACCAGTACAACACTGACTTCAGCAGCGATAGCCTCAGTCTTCCCCAAAACTCTACGAAGAAGAAAAATCCAAATCCTATGTCTTTCCTTCCCCGACCCGAAGCATGAAGCTCCTCTCTCTAATTCCCTTGATCTCCAAAAACCTCCCATCCACCCTTAATAAAAATCCACACCACTCCAAAACTATATCCCCCCTAACCTTATCCTCTGAATTTCTTCAATCTTCCGTCTTAGATCCGGAATTGGCTCCCACCTCAAGCTTTCTCCTCCGTTTTTACCTTTAAGAAATCCATTTACCGAAAACAACGTTCCCTGAGACGGCACAGAGAACAGGACAGCCTGAAACAGAATCGAACCCCGTAATCGGGACTTCATTGAGTCGCCCGACCAATTCAGGTCCTATATTGGGAAAGATGCCCGTAATAACCTGGATGTTCCCGTAATTGGGTCAAATTGGTCCTCGCGTCAGATTGGCTAAGATCCGTAGTAAGACCTCGATTTCCCATAATTGGGTCAAATTGGTCCTTGCGTCAGATTGACTAAGACCCGTAGTAAGACCTGGATTTCCCGTAACTAGACTGCATTGGGTTGCCCTTCCAATACAGGTCTCATATTGGGTAAGAGGACCCGGATTGGATTATCGAAATTGGATCCAATTGGCTCCTCGAACCCGTCGTGTGAATTGGTCCTTCTCTTCCTACTGACTCCCGTTATTCGAATCGAACGGGGCATTCCAGTATGCCCCGGCTGACTGTAACGGAGTCACTGAACCTGACCACTCAGTATTTGTACTGGAGTTGGTCGATGCTCCCAATATTCGAGATAACTGAATATTAATAAAATCCCCCTTTCTTTTTATTTTCACTGTATACTCGTGTTACAACACGACATCCACCCCCTCTGAACCTGTGCATCCTCCGGTATGCACCAATTTACCCAATTGCTGTTTGATTCAGAATATATCCCCTACGTCTTTGTCCAGTTCGTCTTCGTCACCTTCATTATCCATATCACTTTCATCTTCTTGCTGCGGAATCTCTGTACCTTCATTAAGGTCTTCCATATTCATCTCTGCGTGTCTTCGTTTAAATATTTTTACTCTCTTCCCTGCAATTGGTATTTTCAATTTTGTACCATCTAACTCCCGTAATGAGTAAGTCGCATTATCATGAACAGTTGTTACAACATATGGTCCAAACCAACGTTTTGAAAATTTCCGCAAAGTACTATGTTGATTATCCAGACTATTGTCATAAACAAGTACCCAGTCACCTTCCTCGATTGCTTTTGGTCTCAATCGATGTTGCTTATCGAATCGCGCCTTGTTTTGTAACCTTGCTCTTTTTAACCTTTCCAATGCTATCTGGACATCTGCCGTTCTTTGCTCCAATTGTCGAATCCTAATAGCCAGAAGTTCTTCTCTTGTCAATCCATCTTCCCATGGTAGCATACTCCAAGTAAGTACCTTTTCTTCAATCGGCATAATTGGTTTTTGACCTGTCATAAGTTCTACTGGCATATATCCTGTCACCGAACTATGTGTTGTTCGATCAGCCCATAATGCAAATGACAAAAGCCGTGGCCACTCTTTAACCTTCCCATTACAAGCTTTAACCAGTGCTTTCACAATCGACGGGTGACCGGATCGCTTTTCGCATTCCCTTCCAGATTATAAGCAGAAGTAAGTGATAGTTTAACTCCACATTTTTCAAAGAACTTACGAGCTTCTTGTGCATTTAATTCTCCACGATCTGCAGTGATTTTTCCTACGCACCCGTAACGGCAAATGACATCTTCAAGCAAAAACCTACAAATCCCTTCTGTAGATTTTGTCCTCAATGCTCTTCCTTCTACTTGATTTGATAAATCTTCACGAGCTAAAACCAAATATCTCATCTGCCATAACCCAACCGGCATAATAACCAAATCAACAACCCATTTAAAATGAATAGCCAGAGGATACGTAGGATGAAGACCATCTCGATGTCGGATATTAGAATACGATTGACAGATTTCACATGACTCTACAAATGAGAGCACATCTCGATACATATTTTTCCACCAATATCGTTCCTTGAGTTTAGCAAAAGTAGCCCAGATTCCTCTATGGCCTGCCCATAAACTATCATGAAATTCCTTTAATAATTTTAGTTTTTCTTTCCTTTTGCCTATCACTCGTTGTGGCATCCCAATTCCTTTCTTCGGTCTCTTCCATAAGAATCCATCTCGAAGTAAAAATCCATATGCTTTTTTTCTTATTTGTTTGAATTTTTCTGTAGACCAATTCCCCTACTTAGACAAGGTATTCAAATAATGACCAATATCCAATAATTCTCCTTCATAAGATTCTTCAAGAAATAGCTTGTCTTCTCTGTTGAGATTTGATATTGAATAGAATTTCAATCCGACATCATCAATGTCTTCAACCATTTCGTCCTCCCTCTCGTATCTTGCTCGAGATAGCATGTCTGCTACTAAATTGTCCTTTCCAGTGATATGCTTAAATTCTGGATTTAGTGACTTAATATAAGCAATCCATCTCAACATTGCAATATCTGGCGTTGAACAGTTAATAATCATTCCAAGCAATGGCAAGCAATCTGTTTCAATTACTACTACTGCCCCAATCAAATAGTCCTTTTCAGCTTTCATAGCCGAAACGACTCCCCAAAGTTCTCTTTTGACTTGCGAATATGCACGCTGACGAATACTTAAAACTTTAGCTCCAAATCGAACTGCAAATCTACTCCCATTCGAATCATCTTGACCCACAGCCCATCCAACGGCAATTGGACTAGCGTCTACAGTAAGAATCACTGGTCTATTGCACTTATAATCAACCTTCCTCAATATTGGAGGTGACATCAAAAATTTCTTCAATCTTTGCATTGCCTGAATATGCCTTTCTTCCCATTCAAATCGGTAACCCTTGCGTAACAGTTCATATAATGGATCCGCTATGTGAGCAAAATGAGGGATCCAGATTCGATAAAATACACATGCACCCAAAAACCTGCGAACCTCTGTTAAAGAATCACAATCCTCTTTCATTCTTCCAATTGCATCAACTTTAGTCGGATCTGGTTTTCTTCCGTAAGATCCGCATAAATGTCCAACAATTACAACCTCTCGCACTCCAAATACGGACTTCATACCCGATAATGTAAGATGAACTTTTCTAAGCCGAGTTAAAATCTTTTCACAATCTTGTATATGATCAACAACATATCTGCGACACCCCCTCGTATCTAAAGTTTCATCCTTATCTCCTTCTTTGCATCCTTTTATAGGAACATCATCTAGAAAAGGCACAGTCTTTTCCGGGATAAAATCTCTCAATACCTTATTCATCCCATTCATCATATGCGCAACTGAGTTGGTCGCGCCTTGAGGAAGAGTGCACATTCTAACCAATCCAAGCAGTGTCCTCATCGTTGTCATATCTCTACTTCCTTCGGCAAGTTGAAATTGATCATAACCTGAATACAAATCACCCATTGAATAGATCGCCCTTCCAGCAAACGCCTCAGCAAATTCATCCACAATAGGTCCAATTCCCGCATTCCTGACAGTTACAGCATTCACCGGCTGCATATCTTGAATAAACCGTAGTGACCCATTCTTCTTAGGTACCGTAAACCATCGGCTAGAATACGGCGCAAATGAAGGTTCTAATATTTTCATCTTTATCTTTTCTTTCAATAGTTCGACCAATTTAGGTAAATGTGCCCTCGGTACTGGAATCGGTCTTAGATTCCAAGGTACATGCGGTACAGTGAAGATAACCATAGGTGTTATAATATTTGGATCCACACACCCAATTTCATGAGATTCGAAGGCAAACGATCTACCTTGTTTAGCCAACATCTTTTCGAAGCAAGTAATTTCCTCCGGCAATAAAGAACCATCAGAACCAATCTTCAATTCTTCAAAAGTCTCTTCAGTAAACTGGTGTCCAATACTCATTGGATCTCTTAAACTTGCTTCTTTTGATGCTTCTCCCATTTGTTCTTTAGAATCCTCTGGTAATGGTCCGGCAACAGGCTTTACCTTCTTATCTGCCGTTTTATATCTCGTCTCTACTGTGACTTCTGGTGCTTGAAAAGATTCAAGCATGGTATAAACCTCTCTCGAATGAATCTCAACAATCTTATCATTATCTCCTAACCCAATAGATGCAATCAATTCCAATGAATCTTCCAGCCCATTTTCTTCATAAACACCCAAAATCCTCTCATCATCTTGCAATGTACCTATCTTGCGTAACTGTCCTTCAATATCATATAATCTTTTTCTTTCTTTTCTTTTAAAATCTTCAACTTTCTTATACATAATATTTCCATTCTCCAATATACCAATAAAACTCGCATCAAAGGCACCTTCATCTCGCGAGAGTACCTCCTCTTTTGTACCTCCATAATCTCGCTTTACAGTGGTACCTCCCCAAAATCCTTAAATCCTTCAACAATCTTTGGCAATGGTTTCTCCCTCAACCTATCTCGATTCCGTTCATGGTTAGGAGGTACTGTTAGAAATTGTACAGCTTTCCTCCCATCTTCGCTCCGTACCCTTGCATAAGCAGAACCATCGTCAAGTACCTTTGTTTCCATCCGTGTTGCCGTGATATAAGGTTGTCCTAAAATCAACGGATAAGACGTTGTATCTTGAACGAAGAAATGTTGCTCCGTAGCAACATCCCCAATCCGAATTTTGACATCTGGACAAGCTCCATATAATTCGCCTCGTGTGTTATTAGCTGCTCGTATTGCCCATCCATGTTCCATATCAATTGGCCATTTTTGCTTCTTATAAAGATCTTTAGACATGAGATTTATTTCAGAACCATGGTCCACCAAAGCAACTATTGGTTCTTCTATATCTCCTACCTTCACCAATACCTCAGTAGTTGCCCTTGCCCAATGCTTTCGAGTATAATGGCTCAAAGTTTCCATTTCCTTGTCATTAGAATCTTCGAAACGTACTCGCTGATTATACCCATTCTTTTCATTTATTGGTTGCTTGTAACCAATATCAACCTCTTCTTCATCTCTACATATTCTTGCGTCAATAGCATGACTCATTCCAGTTTCGCTCATTAATTGCCTCTTTCGTTTAATGCTGTCAATGATAACATCATGAAACTCCTTCTTTGCAATTCCCAAGACTTCTTTCAATGTGAATTCCACCTTAGCATTTAATATACGTTCTTCCAACACCCCTTTCAAATTTGTTGCTGCTTCAATGTCAGAAAGTAGCTTATAAGCAATTGATTTGCCCTTATCTTTTGTCTCCGTTGTTTTTTTTCCCAATGATGCTGAGGTATCCTTTACAGGCAATTCTTGTGAAGCTGCCTCCCGAGCCTTGTCTCCTCGAGTTTGCCTCTTAAAAGAATTTCCTTCTCTAGTATCATCAAAATTTCTTCGTCTTTTCTCTTCCATCAAAGCTTCATGTTGGCTCTTAGCAATATATGCATGAACTGAAAGAGACTCAACGGGATCCTCCCAACCTGTTCTTCCTCGTATTGTAGCTGCAGTTCTCAATAACGCTTCTCGAGGTAATTTCCCTTCTTGCATTGTAGAAACGGCAGAAGCCCAAAACTCACTAGTTTCCGTACTTCCACCAATTTCATCATCTACTCTAGCACCATAACTTGCACTTTCTCGTGCTACTGTTTCATGCCCTTTTAAGTAATCTTGAACCAATGCTCTCATTCCTCCCTTGCCAAAATTGGTTTGAAGAAGATCCTTCCTATCTTTCAATGCTATCTTCCCATCTTTCCAGCAAATAATTTCCTGCCGTATCATATTATTAAATTCATTGCAATCTTTTCTAGTGTATGAAGCATCATCACACCAAATGCATCTTTGTACATATCCTTGTTTTGAAACATTCTTCGAATTGTTTATAGAAGTATTCTCTTCAAGTCTTGCCAATTTGATTTGAAGATCTCGCATTCCTCGTATAATTTCTTCCATACCCATATCTGTTTTCTTTGACAAGGATGTCGAAGGTTGAACTGTAGGCATTGTCGGTGGTGTAGTACGTACTGGAGCTTTGGATGCTTGTACTTGTTTCGGAATATTACTCCTATCCTTCCTCCTTTCTTTTTTTGTAAGCAACCCCACCGCATCTTCAACGTTCTTCCACTTTGTTGTCAATCCTTCATCTTCTTCTTTGTCTTCAAGAAGGGGTTCTAATTTCCCTTGCAATTCTCCATCAGCAGCTTGAAGAAATAAATCAACTTTGTTCGGCTCCAATGTCAATTTTTCTACCTTCGATAATTGAGAGTACTGCCTCTCAAATTCCCTTAGTAGCTCTGTTGCTTGCAAATTCTTATTGGGTCGTTCAATCCATCCCAGAAACAGCTTCTTAGTAACGCGATCAGCATCTTCTAAGAAATATTCGTCTTTCAATGCATGTGAAAAATCCTCCCATGAATTCCCACAATGATCCGTAATCGATGTAATGTGGTCCCTTATCTCCGGTATCGTGGCAAGTCCAAATAGTGCAACCATTTTCTTCTCAGAAACCCGATTTAATTCCATTTCACGAACATAACATCTTAAATACCTTGAAATATTCCTCCCATCAAATTGATCAATTTTATTGACCACTGCTTGCAATGCTTTGGTTGCCAAAGCTTCCTTTCGATCATTGCTTTGCTGTTGCTGCATTGACAATGAGAAGGCTTGAAACAAACTAGCAATAGATGGATCCATGTGCATACCTTGTCCTTTAGAAGACTCCCCACCAGAAATTTCTCCCAAAAATCCTTCAAAATTTTTATTTTCGTTTTCCATAAAAAATAAAGATAAAATCAACCAAAATCCAATACCTTCTACCTCAAGCTTTCACGTCGGATTCACCACTTATGTCGTATTACGTGCTTTCCTGCTCGAGAACGCGCCGGGCGTCTGGCTGTAGAAGGTAGTATGGAGATTCGCCGATAGTCAAGCAGTCTATCAGTTTTTGACTGCTGGAATATAAACGACTGCAACAATGTACCGTAAATCTATACGGGTGCTCTTCGACTGCTTGTCGGAGTCCTTCTTGTCCCAGCCGGTAGGTCTCTAGACGTTACAGAGAACCCCGTACAACCCAAACTGTTAACCTTCAATACTCCTTTGTACTTACGATCTTGTATCCACTGACTGTCTTGTTAGATTAACCCAATAAATTTCATTCACTCCGCATACTCAATCCTATAGACACCCTTTTAATCCTTCAATCACAGACGTAACTCGATTTCACAAAACAGTCAAGAGTATTCAAACCCACTTCATTTAAAAATCCCGATTCACCAGTACAACACTGACTTCAGCAGCGATAGCCTCAGTCTTCCCCAAAACTCTACGAAGAAGAAAAATCCAAATCCTATGTCTTTCCTTCCCCGACCCGAAGCATGAAGCTCCTCTCTCTAATTCCCTTGATCTCCAAAAACCTCCCATCCACCCTTAATAAAAATCCACACCACTCCAAAACTATATCCCCCCTAACCTTATCCTCTGAATTTCTTCAATCTTCCGTCTTAGATCCGGAATTGGCTCCCACCTCAAGCTTTCTCCTCCGTTTTTACCTTTAAGAAATCCATTTACCGAAAACAACGTTCCCTGAGACGGCACAGAGAACAGGACAGCCTGAAACAGAATCGAACCCCGTAATCGGGACTTCATTGAGTCGCCCGACCAATTCAGGTCCTATATTGGGAAAGATGCCCGTAATAACCTGGATGTTCCCGTAATTGGGTCAAATTGGTCCTCGCGTCAGATTGGCTAAGATCCGTAGTAAGACCTCGATTTCCCATAATTGGGTCAAATTGGTCCTTGCGTCAGATTGACTAAGACCCGTAGTAAGACCTGGATTTCCCGTAACTAGACTGCATTGGGTTGCCCTTCCAATACAGGTCTCATATTGGGTAAGAGGACCCGGATTGGATTATCGAAATTGGATCCAATTGGCTCCTCGAACCCGTCGTGTGAATTGGTCCTTCTCTTCCTACTGACTCCCGTTATTCGAATCGAACGGGGCATTCCAGTATGCCCCGGCTGACTGTAACGGAGTCACTGAACCTGACCACTCAGTATTTGTACTGGAGTTGGTCGATGCTCCCAATATTCGAGATAACTGAATATTAATAAAATCCCCCTTTCTTTTTATTTTCACTGTATACTCGTGTTACAACACGACACCGTGATGAAATCCATAGAAATAGAAGACCATGATTATCTTGGAATGGGTAATGGCTGAAGAAGTCCGTAAGGTTGATGACGAGGAGTTTTTGATCTCGAGCAGTCATCACAAGATTGTACAAAATCTTTAACTACTTTCCACATTTTGGGCTACCAAAAGTCCCTGGATATTAATTCCAAAGTTTTATTGTACCCAAAATGTCATGCTGCTGAAAAATTATGATGAGCTTGAAGAACACGTAATCGACCTTCACCTTTTGGAACATATAGGTGTCTTTCAAAATGTAGTAGATTATTCTTGAATTCAAACTTGGAAGTATCATGAGACTTTGAAGGATTTTCCTTAATATCACGAATAAGAGGATCAAAAGACATACTTGACTGAATTTACTTAATGAAAGTTGAATCAATAATTAGTGTTGATTTCATTGCTCAAAGATGCAATGAAGATGCTCTAGCTTTAAGAGAATTATTCATTGTTGATCAAAAGTAGCATCTCCTTCCTTTGGTACAAGATGAGATCGTCTAAAGAGTGCATTTGACAAAGCTTGTTGATTTCTTGGTCAATAAGTAATCTCGAATTCAAATCTTGACAAAATCATACTTCAATGGGCTTGGCAATGATTGAAAATACGTGCTGATATAAAATATTCAAGGTTCTTATGATCTGTATACATTGTGACTAGACTAGAAGCACCTTCTAGATAATGGTGCCACTCTTGAAATGAATCTACAATTGTAAGAAGTTCTTTGTCGTGGATCTCATAGTTGATCTCGACTGCTGAAAATTTTCTGGAATGAAAAGCTATTGGATGAAGTTTATCATCTATTTCCATTTGTGACAATATGGTACCCTAAGCAAAATAAGATGCATCTTTTTCTATAAAAAATGGCTTAGAAAAATTGATGCAATACAAGATTGGTGTAGAAAGAAAGACTGTCTTCAAAGCTTCAAATGCTACTTCTGCTTCTTAATTCCATTGAAGTTTTTCTTTGCAAGTGAAACGTGTAAGTGGAGCTGCAACTTGAAAGAAGTCTTTGATGAAGATCCGATAGTAGTTGGAAAATCCCAAAAAGTATTGGACATCTCTTACCATTTTTGGGATCTTCCAATCCATAATAGTTTGAACTTTCTTAGGATCTATCATAAGTCCATCATTTGAAATGATGTATTCTAAGAAGTCGACTTGAGTAGTATGAAATACACACTTTTCTATCTTGGTATAGAGTCGTGCATCTCTTAGTTTTTGTAATACTTGACAAACATGAAGTTCATATTCTTTAGGGTTCTTAGAATAGATTAAGATGTCGTCTAGGTAACAAATAATAAAATCATTTAAAAACTCCCAAAGACATCATTTATTAGATGTTGGAATACTATTGGTGCATTTGTAAGTCCAAAAGGCATGACGTTATATTCAAAATGTCCATACCTTGTTCGAAACGCAATCTTCTACTCATCTCTTTCTTTGATGTATACCAAATTGTATGCTTTCCGTAGATCTATTTTTATATAGATCTTAGTTTGATTCAACTGATCAAGAAGTCCAGATATCAAAGGTAGCCATGTCGTATGGCATGATTTGCTATCTGGGAATACACTGGGTATCTAGCTGTAGAGAGTGTACCTTAAATCTTTATATGATTCTTTTCTTGGCTTCCAAAACTCCTTTATTTTTTGTATAAAACTCCAAATATAACAAAATCCCTTCAAAACATATTTTTCCCGCGAAGGGTTTTCTCGCCCGGAACTTTAGAAAATTATAACTATTGATCTAACCGTTCAGATTGTTTCAAATTTACAAGATAGGTAGAATTTACCCTTAACTTGTACCACAAAAAAAACCAACCGCAAATTCACTCCCGATCTTTTGGCATCTAAGAAACCCTAATAGACACTCCAAACCCTAATTTACAAGCACCCGAAAACTATTTTCCTTATATCTCAAAAATCCGAACTCCAAATGTCATAAAACTTATGCACAAAGTTTACTAACATGAAATTACACGTTCCTTGAAATTTTGAGCCAAAACCTCACAAAATTGCTTAAGATATAGCTCAAGAGACAAACACTAGTAAATCGGTTTACTTACTACCCTTAGATTGCATGTGCTGACTTCAAAATCCAATAACTCCTTCATCCCAACTTGGAATCCAGTAAACAGTATGTGAAAAGTATAGCCGCAAAAGTGCTCTCTCCAGTCGCGGTCGCCGATCCTCAATTGCCATCCGTATGCGTGCGTTATGTCCAAAAGAGTGACAGTAGATCTAAAACTAACACCTTAACTTTGAGCGCCTATAACTTCTTCATAAAAACCCCAAATGACACAAAACTTGCACCAAAACCTTAATCAAAAACCTAAACCTTCTGACCCTAGCCTTCAAAGTTCGATTGGCCACGAGAAACTAACCCTAATCCCTAATATGGCCTCGGGCAGCCTCCTCAAAGCCCATTGGTCATGATTTTTGACCAATAGGAATGGAGATTTTTATTATTTATCTCCATTCATCCATATTGGTGCCCTAATTAATCCTTTTGCTACCAAAACCCCCTTCTTCATCCCTTTTCTTATAAGATTTTTACAATGAGTCTTTTTAACACCAAATAAAAAATCCAAAAGAAGTTTTCAAAGGTCACCAATGTCTAACAAAGGTGATTCTAATTATTTAGAAGTCACTATGAACTAAACCAATCTTAAAAGCCACTATGAAAAAGAAATCAAAGTTATAAAAATTCTATAGTAACCTTTTTAAACAACCTCTTGTCAAGATAATAACCAAATTATATTCTACAACCAACTAAAATCTACTAACATGGCTCTCACCATGTTACTTAATAAATTATATATTAAGTACATAATTACATTATTTTCATATAGTAGCCAAACCACAACACGACAGCGGGTACCTATTTTTTATAGTGATTTTATTGAGTCCTCGATAATCAACACACATCCACAATGATCCATCTTTTTTCTTCACAAATAAAATTGGAGCTCGTATTGGAGATTTGGAATGGCGTATGAAGTTCTTAGCCAAATTTTCTTCAATATACTCTTTGAGTTCAGCCAATTTATTTTGAGATAAATTGTAGATTGGTCCAAATGGCTATTGTGCTCCTTCTTGAAGGTCAATTGAGCAGTCATAGGAACGATGTTCTAAAAGAGTATCCGCATTCTTTTTCTCAAATACATCTTGAAAATCTTGATATTGGCTTGGAATGCCACTTGAAGTCTTTCCACCAGTAGAAACAAGTTTGGCATAAATGACACAAGGTGATCCTTTTTTTGCAACATGTAAGAAAGTACTTGCACCTACAAATATAGGTTTAATTATACTAGAATTATGACTTTCTACTTGATTAACTACACTCTTACTTATACTTTCAGAAAAGTCAAGACTACGAGAAGTCCAATCTATTTTAAGGTTATATTTTTTTAGCGATGATAAACCTCAAATAATTGGATTAGAATGAGATCTAATGATATTAAATATTATAAAGCTACTATGACCATTAGTTGCTATTTCTATAGGAAGGATTTCATGAGTAACATCTCGTGAAGACAACAGATGACAATCTATGACTTCTACCTGAACAGGTTTAGTTTTCTTTACTAAAAATATGCTATGTCTTTTAGCAAATTTTTCATCTAAGAAACAAGCTGAGGCTCTTGAATCTAGCAAGGCAAAGGCTTTGAAATGTTTAGGTCCTAAAATAACATTTATCGTAAAACATGGAGAGGATTCTGAAGAGAGGATAGGACCTTCACTAGGCATTGTACAAGGTTCCTGCCGCACGGTCCTTATTGTACGTGGATAAATTTATTTTTAGATATGTTATCTTCTTTGATCATCATACTCCTCATTTTATAGTTGTGTCACTTCTTTGGGAAATGTTGAGCAGTGTGCTTAGGTTCTCCACAATATAAGTATAATCCTTCTTGACGATGACGAGTCTTTTCTTGCTCAATAAGAGGTTTGAAACATATTGCATCAATTTGCATATTCTCTACTTCTAAATGTATGTGTTGAAGAGATATTGGTGTTGCTATTGAATTATAGTTATGTTGAGGTCCACTTGTACGGTTCTCAGATCGAAATTCAAAAAGACGATTGTCGCACTTCACAACAAAATCAATTGCTTGACTCAATATTTGAGGATTAGGTAAGTTGAGCATTAATTTTTTTTACCTTATATTGTAATCCATAGAAAAATTGGCTAATAAATGCACCATCATCCCACTTGATATCAGTTGTAAGTTGTCAAAATTTTGAAGTATACAACGTCACTGATCGATTGTCTTGTCGTAAAATACGGATCTTATTAGTTGCAACACAAATTCCATCATGTTTTCCATACATGGATCGAAACTCTATCAAAAAAGCCTCTAGATGTCACGGACACAGAAATACAGACTTGAGATCTAACAAGAAGTTCAAGAAGAATTGGCAAGAACTAGATTAATCAGATGAATACAAGAAGAATACTAGAGAGGTGAGCTAGAGTTCCAAGAGATGTGTTGTCGAGACTGAAGAACTCTTCAGCCTCGATTCCAATATATACTCATATTTATGAAGCTTCTAAAGCAACTTCTACCAACTAGGAAGCTTCTAAAGCAACTTCTACTAACTAGGAAGCTTATAGAAGGTTCCAAAGACTTGCTTCTAGAAGGTTCTAGAAACTTATCTCTATAAGGTTCTAAGGATTATGTCCCTAACATCTTCTACCAACTAAGAAGCTTCTAGAAGGTTCTAGAGACTTGCTTCTAGAAGATTCTAGAAACTTGTCTCTAAAAGGTTCTAAAGATTATGTCCCTAACATCACCCCCTCTTTTAGCTTCGAGGTCTTTGAGAAGCAATGTTGTTATTAATCAGTACCAACGCAAGAAAATGAAGATCTGTCGCATAACATCTACTATGAACTCCAACTGTTGTTCACGAGACAAGTGGTTTATCAACCCTTGAAGCCAACGTTAGTGGCCCACTCCTTCAACTTCTGACCAAGCATGAACTTCCGTTGTCGTGTTGTAACACGAGTATACCGTGAAAATATAAAGAAAGGGGACTTTTATTAATATTCAGTTACCTCAAATATTGGGAGCAACGACCAACTCCAGTGCAAATACTGAGTGGTCAGGTTCAGTCACCCCGTTACAGTCAGCCGGGGCATACTGAAATGCTCCATTCAATTCTAATAACGGGAGTCAGCAGGAAGGGAAAGGACAAATTCACATGACAGGTGAGCCTGGTTCGAAGAGCAAATTGGATCCAATTTCGAGAATCCAATCCGGGTCCTCTTACCCAATATGAGACCTACATTGGTCGGGCAACCCAATGCAGTCTAATTATGGAAACATCTAGGTTACTACGGGCATCTTACCCAATATGAGACCTGCATTGGTCGGGCAACCCAATGCAGTCTAATTACAGGAACATCCAGGGTACTACGGGCATCGTACCCAATATGAGACCTGCATCGGTCGGGCAATCCAATGCAGTCTAATTACGGGAAAATCCGGATCTTAGTACTGGACTCTTATCTAATATGAGACCTGAATTGGTCGGGCAACCCAATGCAGTCTAGTTACGGAAAAATCCAGGTTACTACGGGCATCTTACCCAATATGAGACCTGAATTGGTCGGGCAACCCAATGCAGTCTAATTACGGGAAAATCCGGGTCTTAGTACTGAACTCTTATCCAATATGAGACCTGAATTGGTCGGGCGATTCAATGTGGACCCGAGTATGGGGTTTCGATTCTATTTCAGGCTGTCCTATTCTTTGTGCCGTTTCAAAGAAGGTTATTTTTGATAAATGGATCTCTTAAAGGTAAAAACGGAGGAGAAAGCTCTGACGGTGGGAGCCAATTTCGGATCTAAGCTCTGACGATGGGAGCCAATTCCGAATCCAAGACGGAAGATTGAAGAAATTCAGAGGATAAGATTAGGGGGAGAATAAGTTTTGAGGGGGGGTTTTTTTTGGATCGAGGAGCTAGCTTCAAGCTCTTTTCAAGGTTACTAGTTCGGTTTCATTAGAGGTTTTTGAAGATCAAGGGGATTGGAGAGGAGCTTCATGCTTCGGGTCGGGGAAGAAAAGACGGAGAATTGGATTTTTCTTCTTCATAGAGTTTTGGGAAGACTGAGGTAATCGTTGCTGAAGTGAGTGTTGTAATGGTGAATCGGGATTTTTTAATGAAGTGGGTTTGGTTACTCTTGACTGTTTTGTGAAATCGAGTTACGTCTGTGATTGAAGGATTAAAAGGGTGTCTATAGGATTGAGTATGCGGAGTGAATGAAATTTATTGGGTTAATCTAACAAGACAGTCAGTGGATACAAGATCGTAAGTACAAAGCGGTATCGGAGATTAGTAGATTGGGTTGTTCGGGGTTCTCTGTAACGTCTAGAGACCTACCAGTTGGAACAAAAAGGACTTCGACAAGCAGTTGAAGGGCATCCGTATAGATTAACGGTATATTCTTGTAGTCGTTTATATTCCAGCAGTCAAAAACTGATAGACTGCTTGACTATTGGCGAATCTCCATACTACCTTCTACAGCCAGACGCCCGGCGCGTTCTCGAGCAAGAAAACATGTAATACGACAAAAGTGGTGAATCCGACGTGAAAGCTTGAGGTAGAAGGTATTGGATTTTGGTTGATTTTATCTTTATTTTATGGAAAACGAAAATAAAAAATTTGAAGGATTTTTGGGAGGAGTTTCTCGTGGGGAGTCTTCTAAAGGAGAAGGTATGCACATGGATCCGTCTATTGCTAGTATGTTTCAAGCCTTCTCATTGTCAATGTAGCAACAGCAAAGCAATGCTCGAAAGGAAGCTTTGGCAACCAAAGCATTGCAAGCAGTGGTCAATAAAATTGATCAATTTGATGGGAGGAATATTTCAAGGTATTTAAGATGTTATGTTCGTGAAATGGAATTAAATCGGGTTTCTGAGAAGAAAATGGTTGCACTATTTGGACTTGCCACGATACCGGAGATAAGAGACCACATTACATCGATTACGGATCATTATGGGAATTCATGGGAGGTTTTTTCACATGCATTGAAAGACAAATATTTCTTGGAAGATAGTGATCGCGTTACTAAAAAGCTGTTTCTGGAATGGATTGAACGGCCCAATAAGAATTTGCAAGCAACAAAGCTACTAAGGAAATTTGAAAGGCAGTACTCTCAATTATCGAAGGTAGAAAAATTGACATTGGAGCCGAACAAAGTTGATCTATTTCTTCAAGCTGCTGATGGAGAATTGCAAGGGAAATTAGAACTTCTTCTTGAAGACAAAAAAGAAGATGAAGGATTGACAACAAAGTGGAAGAACGTTGAAGATGCAGTGGGGTTGCTTACAAAAAGAGAAAAGAGGAAGGATAGGAGCAATATTCAGAAAACAGTACAAGCATCCAAAGCTGCAGTACGTACAACACCACCAACAATGCCTACAGTTCAACCTTCGACATCCTTATCAAAGAAAGTAGATATGAGAATGGAAGAAATTATACGAGGAATGCAAGATCTTCAAATCAAATTAGCAAGACTTGAAGAGAATACTTCTATAAACAATTCGAAGAATGTTTCAAAACAAGGATATGTACAAAGATGCATTTGGTGTGATGATGCTTCACACACTAGAAAAGATTGCAATGAATTTAATAATATGATACGGCAGAGAATTATTTGCTGGAAAGATGGAAAGATAGCATTGAAAAATAGAGAGGACATTCTTCAAACCAATTTTGGCAAGGGAGGAATGAGAGCATTGGTTCAAGATTACCTAAAAGAGCATGAAACAGCAGCACGAGAAAGTGCAAGTTATGGTTCTAGAGTAGATGATGAAATTGGTGGAAGTACGGAAACTAGTGAGTTTTGGGCTTCTACCGCTTCTACAATGCAAGAAGGGAAATTACCTCGAGAAGCGTTATTGAGAACTGCAGCTACAATACGAGGTAGAACAGGTTGGGAGGATCCTGTTGAGTCTCTTTCAGTTCATGCATATATTGCTAAGAGCCAACATGAAGCTTTGATGGAAGAAAAGAGACGAGGAAATTTTGATGATACTAGAGAAGGAAATTCTTCTAAGATGCAAACTCGAGGAGACAAGGCTCGGGAGGCAGCTTCACAAGAATTGCCTGTAAAGGATACCTCAGCATCATTGGGAGAAAAAACAAAGGAGACAAAAGATAAGGGCAAATCAATTGCTTATAAGCTACTTTCTGACATTGAAGCGACAACAAATTTGAAAGGGGTGTTGGAAGAACATATATTAAACGCTAAGGTGGAATTCCTATTGAAAGAAGTCTTAAGAAATGCAAAGAAGGAGTTTCATGATGTTATCATTGACAACATTAAGCGAAAGAGGCAATTAATGGGTGAAACTCGAATGAGTCATGCTATTGATGCAAGAATATATAGAGATGAAGAAGAGGTTGATATTGGTTACAAGCAACTAACAAATGAAAAGAATGGGTATAATCAACGAGTACATTTCGAAGATTCTAGTGATAGGGAAATGGAAACTTTGAGCCATTATACTCAAAAGCATTAGGCAAGGGCAACTACTGAGGTATTGGTGAAAGTAGGAGATATAAAAGAACCAATAGTTGCTTTAGTCGACCATGGTTCTAAAATAAATCTCATGTCTAAAAATATTTATAAGAAGCAAAAATGGCCAATTGATATGGAACATGGATGGGCAATTCGAGCAGCTAATAACACACAGGGCGAATTATATGGAGCTTGTCCAGATGTCAAAATTTGGATTGGGGATGTTGCGACAGAGCAACATTTCTTTGTTCAAGATATAACGTCTTATCCGTTGATTTTAGGACAACCTTATATTATGGCAACACGGATAGAAACAAAATTACTGGACGATGGTTCGGCTTATGCAAGGGTACGTAGCGAGGATGGGACGAAAGCTGTACAATTTCTAACAGTACCTCCTAACCATGAACGGAATCGAGATAGGTTGAGAGAGAAACCATTACCAAAGATTGTTGAAGGATTTAAGGATTTTGGGGAGTTACCACTGTAAAGCGAGATTATGGAGGTACAAAAGAGGAGGTACTCTCACGAGATGAAGGTGCCTTTGATGCGAGTTTTATTGGTATATTGGAGAATGGAAATATTATGTATAAGAAAGTTAATGATTTTAAAAGAAAGGAAAGAAAAAGATTATATGATATTGAAGGACTATTATGCAAGTTAGGTACATTGTAAGATGATGAGAGGATTTTAAGTGTTTATGAAGAAAATGGACTGGAAGATTCATTGAAATTGATTACATCTATTGGGTTAGGAGATAATGATAAGATTGTTGAGATTCATTCGAGAGAGGTTTATATCATACTTGAATCTTTTCAAGCACCAGAAGTCACTGTAGAGACGAGATATAAAACGGTAGATAAGAAGGTAAAGCCTGTTGCCGGACCATTACCAGAAGATTATAAAGAACAAATGGGAGAAGCATGAAAAGAAGCAAGTTTAAGAGATCCAATGAGTATTGGGCACCAGTTTACTAGAGAGACTTTTGAAGAATTGAAGATTGGTTCTGATGGTTCTTTATTACAGGAGGAAATTATTTGCTTCATAAAGATGTTGGCTAAACAAGGTAGATCGTTTGCCTTCGAATCTCATGAAATTGGGTGTGTGGATCCAAATATTATAATACTTATGGTTATCTTCACTGTACCACATGTACCTTGGAATCTAAGACCGATTCCAATACCGAGGATACATTTACCTAAATTGGTTGAACTATTAAAAGAAAAGATAAAGATGAAAATATTGGAACCTTCGTTTGCGCCGTATTCTAGTCGATGGTTTACGGTACCTAAGAAGAATGGGTCACTACGGTTTATTCAAGATATGCAACCGGTGAATGCAGTAACTGTCAGGAATGCAGGAATTCGACCTATTGTGGATGAATTTGCTGAGGCGTTTATTGGAAGGGCGATCTATTCAATAGGTGATTCGTATTCAGGTTATGATCAATTTCAACTTGTCGAAGGAAGTAGAGATATGACAACAATGAGGACACCACTTGGATTGGTTAGAATGTGCACTCTTCCTCAAGGCGCGACCAACTCAGTTGCGCATATGATGAATGGGATGAATAAGGTATTGAGAGATTTTATTCCAGAAAAGACTATGCCTTTTTTGGATGATGTTCCTATAAAAGGGTGCAGAGAAGGAGACAAGGATGAAACTTTAGATACGAGGGGGTGTCGCAAATATATTGTTGATCATATACAAGATTGTGAAAAGATTTTAATTCGGCTTAGAAAAGTTCATCTTACATTATCGGGTATGAAGTCCGTATTTGGAGTACGAGAGGTTGTAATTGTTAGACATTTATGTGGATCTTACGGAAGAAAACCAGATCCGACTAAAGTTGATGCAATTGAAAGGATGAAAGAGGATTGTGATTCTTTAACAGAGGTTCGCAGGTTTTTGGGTGCATGTGTATTTTATCGAATCTGGATCCCTCATTTTGCTCACATAGCGGATCCATTATATGAACTATTACGCAAGGGTTACCGATTTAAATGGAAAGAAAGGCATATTCAGGCAATACAAAGATTGAAGAAATTATTGATGTCACCTCTAATATTGAAGAAGGTTGATTATAAGTGTAATAGACCAGTGATTCTTACTATGGACGCTAGTCCAATTGCCATTGGGTGGGCTATGGATCAAGATGATTCGAATGGGAATAGATTTGCAGTTCGATTTGGGGCTAAAGTTTTAAGTATTCGTCAGCGTGCATATTCGCAAGTCAAAAGAGAACTTTGGGGAGTCGTTTCGGCTATGAAAGCTGAAAGGGATTATTTGATTGGGACAGTAGTAGTAATTGAAACAGATTGCTTGCCATTGCTTGGAATGATTATTAACTGTTCAACGCCAGATATTGCAATGTTGAGATGGATTGCTTATATTAAGTCACTAAATCCAGAATTTAAGCATATTACTGGGAAGGACAATTTAGTAGCAGACATGCTATCTCGAGCAAGATACGAGAGGGAGGATGAAATGGTTGAAGACATTGATGATGTCGGATTGAAATTCTATTCAATATCAAATCTCAACAGAGAAGACAAGCTATTTCTTGAAGAATCTTATGAAGGAGAATTATTGGATATTGGTCATTACTTGAATACCTTGACTAAGCAAGGGAATTAGTCTACAGAAAAATTCAAACAAATAAGAAAAAAAACAGATGGATTTTTACTTTGAGATGGATTCTTATGGAAGAGACCGAAGAAAGGAATTGGGATGCTACAATGAGTGATAGGCAAAAAAGAAGAAAGACTAAAATTATTAAAGGAGTTTCATGATAGTTTATGGGCTGGGCATAGAGGAATCTGGGCTACTTTTGCTAAATTCAAGGAACGATATTGGTGGAAAAATATGTATCGAGATGTGCTCTCATTTGTAGAGTCATGTGAAATCTGTCAATCGTATTCTAATATCCGACATCGAGATGGTCTTCATCCTACATATCCTCTGGCTATTCATTTTAAATGGGTTGTTGATTTGGTTATTATGCCGGTTGGGTTATGGCAGATGAGATATTTGGTTTTAGCTCGTGAAAATTTATCAAATCAAGTAGGAGGAAGAGCATTGAGGACAAAATCTACAGAGGGGATTTGTAGGTTTTTGCTTGAAGATGTCATTTGCCGTTACGGGTGCGTGGGAAAAATCATTGCAGATCGTGGAGAATTAAATGCACAAGAAGCTCGTAAGTTCTTTGAAAGATGTAGAGTTAAACTATCACTGACTACTGCTTATAATCCAGAAGGGAATGCATAAAGCGAATGTGGTCACCCACCGATTGTGAAAGCATTGGTTAAAGCTTGTAATGGGAAAATTAAAGAATGGCCACGACTTTTGTCATTTGCATTATAGGCTGATCGAACAACACATAGTTCGGTGACAGGATATATGCCAGTAGAACTTATGACAGGTCAAAAACCAATTATGTCGATTGAAGAAAAAAAACTTACTTAGAGTATGCTACCATGGGAAGATGGATTAACAAGAGAAGAACTTCTGGCTATTAGGATTCGACAATTGGAGCAAAGAACGGAAGATGTCCAGATAGCATTGAAAAGGTTAAAAAGAACAAGGTTACAAAACAAGGCGCGATTCGATAAGCAACATCGATTGAGACCAAAAGCAATTGAAAAAGGTGATTGAGTACTTGTTTATGACAATAGTCTGCATAATCAACATAGTACTTTGCGGAAATTTTCAAAACGTTGGTTTGGACCATATGTGGTAACAACAGTTCATGATAATGCGACTTACTCGTTACGGGAGTTAGATGGTACAAAATTGAAAATACCAATCGCAGGGAAGTGAGTAAAAATATTAAAACGAAGACACGCGGAGATGAATATGGAAGACCTTAATGAAGGTATAGAGATTCCGCAGCAAGAAGATGAAAGTGATTTAGATAATGAAGGTGACGAAGACAAATTGGGCAGAGATGTAGAGGATATATTCTGAATCAAACAGCAATTAGGTAAATTGGTGCATACCGGAGGATGCATAGGTTCAGAGGGGGTGGATGTCAAGTTGTAACATGAGTATACCGTGAAAATATAAAGAAAGGGGACTTTTATTAATATTCAGTTACCTCAAATATTGGGAGCAACGAGCAATTCCAGTGCAAATACTGAGTGGTCAGGTTTAGTCACCCCGTTACAGTCAGCCGGGGCATACTGAAATGCTCCATTCGATTCCAATAACAGGAGACAGCAAGAAGGGAAAGGACCAATTCACGCGACGGGTGAGCTTGGTTCGAAGAGCCAATTGGATCCAATTTTGAGAATCCAATCCGAGTCCTCCTACCCAATATGAGACCTGCATTGGTCGAGCAATTTAATGCAGTCAAGTTACGGGAACATCCAGATTACTATGGGCATCTTACCCAATATGAGACCTGGATTGGTCGGACAACCCAATGCAGTCTAGTTATGGGAACATCCTGGTTACTACGGGCATCTTACCCAATATAAGACCTGAATTGGTCGGGCAACCCAATGCAGTCTAGTTACGGGAAAATCCAGGTTATTACGGGCATCTTACCCAATATGAGACCTGAATTGGTCGGGCAACCCAATGCAGTCTAATTACGGGAAAATCCGGGTCTTAGTACTGGACTCTTATCTAATATGAGACCTGAATTGGTCGGGCAACCCAATGCAGTCTAGTTATGGAAAAATCCAGGTTACTACCGGCATCTTACCCAATATGAGACCTGAATTGGTCGGGCAACCCAATGCAGTCTAATTACGAGAAAATCTGGATCTTAGTACTGGACTCTTATTCAATATGAGACCGGAATTGGTCAGGCGACTCAATGTAGACCCGAGTATGGGGTTTCGATTCTATTTCAGGCTGTCCTATTCTCTATGCCATTTCAAGGAAGGTTGTTTTCGGTAAATGGATCTCTGAAAGGTAAAAACGAAGGAGAAAGCTCTGACGGTGGGAGCCAATTTCGGATCTAAGCTCTGACGATGGGAGCCAATTCCGAATCCAAGATGGAAGATTGAAGAAATTCCGAGGAGAAGGTTAGGGGGAGAATAAGTTTTGAGGGGGGATTTTTTTTGGATCGAGGAGCTAGCTTCAAGCTCTTTTCAAGGTTACTAGTTCGGTTTCATTAGAGGTTTTTGAAGATCAAGGGGATTGGAGAGGAGCTTCATGCTTCGGGTCGGGGAAGAAAAGACGGAGAATTGGATTTTTCTTCTTCATAGAGTTTTGGGAAGACTGAGGTAATCGTTGCTGAAGTGAGTGTTGTAATGGTGAATCGGGATTTTTTAATGAAGTGGGTTTGGTTACTCTTGACTGTTTTGTGAAATCGAGTTACGTCTGTGATTGAAGGATTAAAAGGGTGTCTATAGGATTGAGTATGCGGAGTGAATGAAATTTATTGGGTTAATCTAACAAGACAGTCAGTGGATACAAGATCGTAAGTACAAAGCGGTATCGGAGATTAGCAGATTGGGTTGTTCGGGGTTCTCTGTAACGTCTAGAGACCTACCAGTTGGAGCAAAAAGGACTTCGACAAGCAGTTGAAGGGCATCCGTATAGATTTACGGTGTATTCTTGCAGTCGTTTATATTCCAGCAGTCAAAAACTGATAGACTGCTTGACTATTGGCGAATCTCTATACTACCTTCTACAACCAGATGCCCGGCGCGTTCTCGAGCAAGAAAGCACGTAATACGACAACGTTCGCTCATTAATGTCGTAGCTGCACCAATGAACAAGGTACTCCAACTTGTCCCACTTTCGCCGTGAATCCAGTACCTTTTCAACCTCGTATTCCTCATGGTTCTCGATCTCAATACTAGGTGGTGGACATTGCACTCTTCCAAGAAAAGATGACTCTCGATAAGGCTCCAAAAGAAAAACATGAAAGACTGGATGTAGCTTCATAGAAGCCGGTAATTCCAGACGGTATGCCACTAGATTGATTTGCTTCTGGATGATAAATGGTTCCAATCTTCGATAGTCCAACTTATCACATGGTCGCTTGGTCTTGATATTCCGTCAAAGAAGCCATGTTTTATCTCCAATTTTGAAAGTAGGTGCTTGATTTTGAAATCTATTTGCAGATGCCTTGTAGGATTCTTGAGCGGATTCTAATTGAAGCTTCAACGTATTTTGAAGCTCTGATAGTTGTTTCGTAAATCCTTCAGTTGCTGAATTGTTATTTGTTGACGGACTCAATAAATCAATCTTCGGATGATACCCATAGTTGGAAAAGAATGGTGTGTATTGAGTTGACGTATGGAGGGTGTTGTTATATGCAAACTCGACTAGCGACAGATATGTAGTCCAATCGTCTTGCTGATAGATGATGTTGCATCGTAAGTATTATTCCAAGTCTTAGTTCACCCGTTTCGTTTGGCCATCAATTTGAGGATGAAAAGCCGAAGAAAGCTTGATATCCACCTTCAATATCTCAAAGAGAGATCTCCAAAACTTTGATACAAACTGGGTTCCTCGATCTGATACGATATCATCTAGTAGTCCATGATATCGATACACATTATCGAGAAAGAGCCCTGTTGTGACTTCACTGGACAATGTCTTCTTGCAAAGAACAAAGTGTGCCATCTTTGTAAGTCGATCTACCATGACAAAGAAACTATCAAATGAGTTCGATGATGGTAGGTCCGTGATGAAGTCCATGGAAATTGAAGACCATGGTCGACGTAGAATCGGCAATGGCTGTAGGAGTCTTTAAGGGCGATGCCGAGGATTCTTAGATCTTGAACAGATGTTGCAGGAGAGGACAAAATCTTTTACATCCTTCCACATTTGGGGCCACCAAAAATCTGGAGAAATAAGCTCCAAGGTCTTGTTGAATCCAAAATGTCCCGCAGCTCGAAAATCGTGGTGAGATTGAAGAACTCAGAGTCGTGTTGGTCCTTTTGGAATATATAACCGCTCCTCAAAGTATAAAAGATCTCCCTCCACCTTGAACTTGTCGTCATTGGCATGCTGCTTAATATCAATGGCTACTGAATCTTCAATGGTCACAGCACATACCTGATTCAGGAAGTCAGCATCAATTGGCACAATAGTACCGCAAAGCTGAAATTGCTTTGGCTTCAACAATGTCATACATTGTTGATCAAACGTTGCTTCTCCAGCCTTTGGTACAAGATACGATCTCCTCGATAAGGCATCAGATAGTCTTTGCTGCTTTCTAGGTCGATAAATGATAACAAAATCGAACCTAGATAGCAACATACTCCACCAAGCTTGACGTCGATTTAAAACTCGAGCCGACATAAAATATTCTAAATTCTTGTGATATATGTATACGATCACTGGGTGTGCAGCTTCTTTAAGAAAGTGACGCCATTCTTAGAAAGAATCCACTATAGCAAAAAGTTTCTTATCGTGGATCTCATAATTGATTTCAGTAGTAGAGAACTTTCGAGAATAGAATGAAACCGGATGGAGCTTCTTGTCTTCTCCCATTTGTGAAAGTACAGCTCCCAAAGCAAAATCCGAAGCATCAATTTCTAAATAAAAGGCCTTTGTAAAGTCTAGATGTACCAAGATTGGAGCCGTAGTAAATGTGGTCTTCAGGTCTTGAAATACCTTCTCCGCTAAAGGTCTCCATTCCAGCTTATCCTTGCATGTCAACCGAGTGAGAGGAGTAGCAACTTGAGAATAATTCTTGATGAAGATCCGATAGAAGTTGACAAAACCAAGAAAGCATTGTACGTCTCTAACCGTCTTTGGAACCCCCCAGGATACGATTGCTTCCACCTTCTTAGGGTCCATCTTTGAGCCTTCTGTAGTCGCAACGAACCCCAAAAACTCCATCTCTATTTGGTGAAATAAACACTTCTCCAACTTGACATATAATCCTCACTCGTATAGTTTCTCCAAGACCAAACGAACATGCTTTTCATGCTCTTCTTCGTTTTTGGAGAATATCAAAATAACATCCAAATAGATGACAACAAAATTGTCAAGGTGCTCTCAGAAAATGTCATTCATCATATGTTGAAAGACCGCTGGAGCATTGGTAAGACCAAAGGGCATGACATTATTCTCAAAATGGCCATACCTTGTACGGAACGCTGTCTTCCACTCATCTCCTTCCTTGATTCGTACGAGGTTGTAAGCTCCCCTTAGATCAATTTTTCTAAAGATCCTTGCACATCTAAGTTGTTCTAACAGACCAAAAATTAAGGGTAACGGGTAACGATTCTTCTTTGTTACCTTGTTGAGGCCTCGATAGTCCACGCACATCCACAATGAGCCATCTTTCTTCTTCACAAATAAGATGGGTGCTCTAGCTGATGATTATGAATGACGGATGAAGTTCTTGGCTAGATTCTTGTCGATGTACTTCCGCAACTCCGCCAACTCCATCTGCGATAGATTGTAGATTGGACCAAAAGGCAGTTGTGCTCCTTCCTGCAAGTCTATGGCACAATCATTTGGTGTGTGTTCCAGTAGCATGTCGGCATTCTTCTTTTGAAACACGTCTTCAAAATCTTTATATTGCTCAGGTATACTTGTTGTCAAGATCTTCTCTCCAGTAGTTGGAGCTGCATAAATGACAAACAGTGTACCTTCCTTGGATGATCTTATAAACACTCTTGCTCCAATGAATAAGGATTTCTCTATTTGGGGTTTTCTACTAGGCTTGCTCTTGGGTGGTTTTGTGAAAAAAGTCATCTTACGCAACTTCCAATCTATGGATGGGTTATGCTTTTTTAACTAGGAAAGACCAAGAATAACAGGATTTGATGGAATTCTAATAATATTGAAAATAATATGACTACTATGGCCCTTAAACGTCACTTCTATAGGTTTTGATTCATGGGTGACACTACCAGACAATAAAGGTCGCCTATCTATGACCTCAACGTGAACAGGTTTGGATTTTTGTACTAAAAGGATCTTATGACGCTTCACAAATTCTTCGTCTAAGAAACAAGCAGATGCTCTTGAATCTAATAATGCTAAGGTTCTCAGTTTCTGAGGGCCAATAAACAAAGGGATTGTAAAGCAAAGGGCACGTTGAGCAGAAAGAAATGAACTTGGTTGTTGTTGCGATATTTTACTGTCCAGCCGCACGGTTCCTATTGTGGCTGGGCATCCTCATTTTCTTGAATAAATGTACCCCTAGTCCTGACAATACGTCGATTTTGCTTCTTGGGGCAGTTTCCAACTTTGTGGCCTTCTTCACCGTAATACAAGCATAGACCTTCTTCCATACGCCGCTTTTTTTCTTCTAGGATAAGGGATTTGACATGTACCGCATCAATTTGCATGTCTTCTATCTCTGAATGTGAATTCACGCTGCTTGCCGACATAGTTAGGGCGTGGCGAATCGTATGTTGTCTTGAACGTTGGTCTTGGTGGTGTTGAAATAGGCGGTTATCGCACTTCATAGCTTGGCTAATAGCTTTGTTGAGCGTTTGTGGATCAGGAAGAGTTAACAACAAATCCTTCACATCATCCCTTAAATCCCAATAGAATTGACTCATCAACACTTCTTCATCCCAATTGATGTCGCATGCTAATTACCTGAAGTCCGATGCATAGATTGATGTAGAGTGCATCCCTTGTCGTAGTAACCGGATCTTTGTTGTAGCCCATCGAATCTTATCGTGTTCACGAAATGCTTCCCCAAATGCCTCCAAAAAGGTTTCAAAGTTGTTTAGTATGGACGATCATTTCTCAAACAAAAGAGCAAACCATGATAAAGCTTGCCCTGTAAGTAAGGTTCCAACAAGCCCAACTCGTGACTCCTCCGTTGGATATCGTTTTGGCTGTAAAACTGTTATCAACCTGATTTGATTGACGAATCTTCGAAATTTGGAACGCGTACCATCGAACTTGTCTGGAAGGCTAACTCGGGGCTCTTTATGTTGTAGAACCAATGGTACTTGTCGAACCTGAGGTAAAGTTGCTTCTCCAAGTGTAGAAGTTTGAGGTTGGTGCAACCTAGATTGTGCCATCCCAGATGCTCTATCATTATGAAGCCTTGCCACGACTCCTTCAATCTCTACAGTTCTTTGCGATAACGTAGTGAGGGCATTCATGATAGCATCTAACTTGGACTCCAAACTTTTCGTCATACTAATGTCTTGGCCTACGGCCATTCTAAGAGAAGGACAGAAATGACTCTACAAGAAGACAATATTGGTTTAGAGGAGGGTACTCCACAACCTCTAAAATGCCTTAAGAACTTCAAGAAAAGGGATAATCCACTCTCTCCAAGAAGAATAAGTTTCCAATATTGTAACAAAAGAAGTATCAGTTTAGAGGAGGATAATCTGCAACCTCTAAAATGCTAGTACACTTCCAAGCAGAGGGATAATCTGCGCTCTAACAAGGAAGAAACTAACTCTGATATGTGAGGTGAGTGGAGTCTCGACAAACTGTCACGGACTCAGAAAAACAGACTTGAGATCTAACAAGAAGTTCAAGAAGAACTAGCACGAACTAAATTAATCAGATGAATACAAGAACAATACTAGAGAGGTGAGCTAGAGCTCCAAGAGATGTGTTGTCGAGATTGAAGAACTCTTCAGCCTCAATTCCAATATATACTCATATTTAGGAAGCTTCTAAAGCAACTTCTACCAATTAAGAAGCTTCTAGAAGGTTCCAGAGACTTGTTTCTAGAAGGTTCTAGAAACTTATCTCTAGAAGGTTCTAAGGACTATGTCCTTAACATCTTCTACCAACTAAGAAGCTTCTAGAAGGTTCTAGGGACTTGCTTCTAGAAGGTTCCAGAGACTTGCTTCTAGAAGGTTCTAGAAACTTGTCTCTAGAAGGTTCTAAGGATTATGTCCCTAACACTAGATTATCCAATATTACATCTCGTCATTCAAGAAAAGATCAAAACCATAATAGTGCTGAACTTGAAAGAAGCGTACTAATGAATCTAACTTGCGATCCTGGAGTTGGATAGCTTTGGAGTTGAAGATCAATCCCAAGTTGCACTTGATTGATAAATCTTCTAAACTTTGATCTGGTGCCATCAAACTTCTCAAGTTGGGCAATTCTTAGTTCTCTAACACTGGAAGGGCATTCTTCCATAGGAGAAGGTACATGATTTGGTGCACATGTTGAAGCAGCTCCAATCATTTCTATATCTTCACTTCTTGCCAATCTTGTTGTTCTTTGTGGTGGTAAATTGAGTTGATGTATTGCAAGCATTAACTCATTTAATTATTCTTACATTTGTGCCATTGCACTCTTTATTTCAAGAAGTTTTGCCATAATAATACTTAGAAAAGAGAAGATGTCTAATATCGCTCAAGATAAATAGAAGAGAGGACTTGAGAACAAAGAAAATACTAAGGACAATATCAGTTTAGAAGAAGGTAATCCGCAACTTCTAATATGCTTGTGTCTTATAAAAAAAAAGAGGTAATCCACTCTTAATCAAGATTAGACAAAGCTCTGATATTGTAGATGTACTTTTGTCAATCTTTCAAGGACAAGAACATAATAAAGACAAATAACAAGTGAGTCTTCTTTCAAAGAAAGATAACAAAATAGAAATAACTTGATATGTATATTATAAAAGAAACTGGAATGGCTATTGTCAAAAGACAAGAAAACTAAGGATCCTTGAAACTAGACTGGAAGCAAGAATGGAGTTGACAAGAATAAAGAAGGCTTCACTTTTGCCTCTATATATACTATCTAACTAAGAGCTATATAACAATGTTCTATAGGACTTCTAATATGTGTTGACTTTGCAAGACAAATGCTTTAGTTTACAAGGCAAGTTTTCTACGTGTCGGCCACATAGTAAGCTTGTTCTTCAAGCTACCAATATGTGTGGTACATGGCCAATTTTTTGACTATGTTTCTAATCTAAGAAGTCAATTAAAGACACCTATAAAGTGAAAGCAGTGTCTATGAAGCTTCTATAAAAGATATTATGGAATTAATCTATTTTTATCTACTATTATTTAAATGATATAGGTAATTATTATTTTACATGTGTATATTCATGATAAATATTTTTAAAAATGTTTAGGCTTTTATATTATGTAAAATTATAAATTTATTATTCCATTGTACATGTTGATGTTAGTCTCTTTATAATATATTTCTTTTTTTAAATGACTATGATTGTCAACCTTAACAATCAATCACAACTTTAATAATCAACTTCTATAAGGCATCTTTCTAATTTTGTTCAAAAACATCAAATAACAATTAATAAGTTGTAATTCTATATTGTATAGTTGACTATTATTCTTAAGGTTTCAATAGTTTTTACTACGGCTATTATAATTATAATTAATGTTAATGCAATTCTTGATGATATTAAAAGATTGGATAGAAAAACAACACTCCATCTTTAAACCATAGTCATAGAGAAAATCTAATAGAATTTTAAGTTTGAAAAGAATATATTGTTGTTATGCTCTAAGAAATGAAAAGTATTGTAAGCTTACAAATTTATATGTAAAAAAACATTAGAAGCATTGTTGTATTATGCAAAAATAAGCTTAAAAATACACTATGAATTTGATTATAGAAGGATTTAATCTTACTTTGAAGTTAGATTTATAATCCAAACAATGCATAAGGTATTTAAAAACCTCTTCTTGACAATCTTATATTAAATAACTTAAATAAGCTTCTAATTATTCTAAATATATCCTATTAATATTTAAAAATCCTAAATATACATTATTACATTCTAATTAATTCCAAATAAACCTTAATTTTTTTTTAGAAATCCTAATTAAATCTTTAATATATCCTATATAGTCCAAAAAAATCCTAAAGAAACTCTAATCAACTATGAATTTTTTTTAAGAAACTCTAAAGAAATTATAGAAATCTCTGAGAAATTCTTAAAAAATTATAAAAAAATCTTAAAAAACCTTTGGCATTCTTTAAAAAGAACCTAAGATATTTCTAATTAAATTATAATAAAATATTAGATTATATTTAAAAATTTAATAATTATTAAATTAATATTTGATCTTAATTCAAAATTTTAAACTTCATAATTTCTTAGTTGATAGAAGCATATAAAATTTAAAGAGAATTAAAATTATTAATTAAAAAAAATCCCTAATTTACTTCAGTTTTGACTATTGATAATCTTGATATTAATCTTTTAGTGTTAATAACTCTTTTTTCTATTATCTACTTACTTTCAAAATGTTTTAAAATGTTGGAAATAAAATCAATAATTAATTTATAAAAAATCACTTCAATTCGACTTAAAAATTGTCCAAAATCATACAATTCCTTATTAACTTTCAAAATATAATTTTTAAGATCTTAATCTACTTAAACTTTTATAACCTTTGATTTAATTTTTTTTATTAAGTTCAAATTTATAACACATCCAAGACAAATAAATTCACAAATCTAATTTTTTTTTACATGCTGATTAATTATAAAACCACTCCAAACAAATACATAAAAAAATTCAATCATTTTTTCTCTCTAATCTTGTTCTTTGATTAACAAAAAAAGACCACACTTGTTATATACTCATGGTTTTGTGCATCAAGGTTTGATTTCTTTATTCTTTATTTTCAACCTTATTTCACAACAATTCCTCTTTGGATATTAATCTATGGTATTTTCAAGTAATTTTTATTGAAATTTATTCTTTATTTTCACCTAAAGACGCATATAATATTATTATTGCTGAATTTTTCTTTTCATGTCTTGTTTATAGTTCTACAAAGTAAATAGAAGTTCTTTTTTAAAAAAAAGCAACATTGGCAATAAATGTATTACTACCTCCCTATTTTTATGTATATTTTCTAAAGTAATTTTCTACTATATTTTTTATTTAGCTTATTTAGAATATAATCTTTATTTTCTTCTTTCATTGAGTAGTTGTATTATAAACAATAGTATAGAAAAAAATTAAAAAAGAATTTAAAGAAAGCTTATGTAATAATTGTAGTAGCATATTTGCTTCTAATTAATTTTGTCACAATACACTTTTGGCAATAAATTGCCAATTAAGGTTCCTAAGCTTTGTAGGTTTAGCATGAGTGATAGATATGGAGACGAAATTATGGTGGCTCTGGTATATGTCTTCATTTTTTTGCACTGATGTAATCAATTAACGTGCTAGTAAGGCATATCATTAATCCAAAATGATTCCAACCCAACTAAGCATAGCAGCTACATGAGAAAATCATGTGTGCCAAGTCTTATCCAAACATGTCGTGGAAATAGGTTTTATTTTATTTTAAAATTTCTAAGCAAGATCTTTATGGTATTTTTTATAATATATATGCTATATGCATTTATAGTATTTTAAAATTTATAAGATTTATAATATATATAGTATTTTTTATATTAAAGCAATATATCTATGTTTGATTTATTATCAACTATATATATATATATATATATATATATATTTTTATATTTATTATTGAGATTTAAATCTAAATAAAATCTTATATATATATATATATATATGTATATATACAAAAATAAATATATTTTAGAATAAACAAAAAATGGTCATTGTTAAATATAACGAGACTAGAATATATTAAAGAAAAACTAATATATAAGAAATGCATTGAAATATCAAGAACAATTGCAATCTTATTTTTTTATATTTTAGTTAATAAATACATTGTATGGAAGCTTTTTAAGAACTACAAGACTTATAAGACAAACATGTAGGTTGCAAGATGCTTTTTTAATAGTAGTCTTTTATTTGTTTCTATTCTTTCTTAATTTTACTACTTAATTCCATTTTTATACAAACATACAGATATACATACATACGCTTTATCTTTTACATTTGTAATATACTTTCCAAAAATATACGACGTGATTGCAAATAAATAATAAGAATCCCACTGCGGATGAAGTAATAAAGTAATTTTTATTATATTTCTTTTATACTGGAAATTCTATGCTTGTTTCTTATGCTAGTTTATAACCCACTCCTACATTTATCCATTTACATCTAATGGATTCATATGATGTATGAAGTGACAAGTAAACCTAAGAATATATTATTCAAAGAACAATTCTTTTGATAAATATATGAACAGGGAAGTTTGCTCTTCTTGTCCCGATCATCAATCGGTATTGTGAATGTAATCGATGCTAAGCATAATCATGGTTTAGTAAACTTTGGTGCTGCATGGAAATAAAACAACTTCCCACTGAAAGCAGCAGTTCTCACCTTCAGATTCTGTTGTAAATGTCATCTCCGAACAAGCGTTCTTAATCGTTAAAATGTGAAGCCTACCCACTGACGCAGTGGAAATCTGTGACTGAAACTCATGCTCTGACTTCTCAAATCCAGTGCTCGAAGCAGAGTTGCTCGAATCAATCAAAAATCCTCTTTGAAGATTGTGAAATCAATCAGTAAACTTCGGTGCATGAGCACCATTACTCCGTTTTGTCGTTGTCGTCATCTTCTGAATCTGCTTGTCCCAGATCCTCAACGTAAGACATTCGGTTTTTGAAATGATAGATGGCATCAAAATACAGTCAAGTCATCACGATCTGTTCTACTATTCTAGATGTGTGGAAAAGTTGGCTTCGCAGCAAAGGTGGTTGCTAATTTTCACAAGGAGCACAGCCGAACCAGAGCGAACGTCATCCGGGACTTTTCCCGAGTTTTGAATCTGCCTCAGTAGCATTCTCCAGATCAGTACCCACCAGTAAATGTGCTACACCAGCAAGGAGATCAGCAGCGAATTTAAGCTGTAATACAGATATGGTCCAATTATATGCTTCTTATTGTACACTGCGTGCAGCACCTCGTACCTGTATAACCACACAAAGACCACCTCAGAATTTCGTAGTGGGCTTATACATTATGTTGATAGTAGAACCAACTTAGCAGCTTAAGAGCGACGAGATTAAGCGTGTACTTGACACGCTCTACACCCCAGTAGTTTTTTTAGAATAATAAGGTGGGTTGAAGCCTAGAACTGTAGAGAAGCCTGATCGGAGGAACTATTGATTTGCAGGTACTGAACAACAATGACAAAGGACGTCAGATCCGCAAATTTTTGCAAGCACTCATGATCAATAATCAGAATGACTACGTTAAGACCAAGTTGGAAGGATCAATTGAGAACTTACGTACTGCTTCTGATGATGAAAAGCGGGTAGTACAGAAGTCGCAACAGAAGCCAGGAGATTGCGAACACACCTAATGCGATTTCTGGCACATAATTCATGCCGCTATACTTCGCCAACTTCCCAATTTCTAGGAACACATCTCTTGCGTCATGAATAGCAAACAATACTGAAGCCCCGCGTTCTAAGCTGCACACATACAAATGCTTGTGTACTGAAATTATACAATTGGCATCTGGGCTTTATAATCGCTCGACACCAGTAAATCAGCGTCCTAGTCTCAGAGATCAACAAACCTCTACCAATAGATTCAAGTAAAAAGTTCAAATGACAGGGAAATGCAGAGCAATTTGTTTTGTACTGCCACTTTCTAAATTGTATACTGCCCCTCAAGTCTACCGACCAACTCAAAACGGCGACTTCAAGCAAACAATTGTCCGAATCTACGCAATGGGTGCAATATGGTTTGGAGCATTTCTCGATTCCGGAATCGTCAAAACACAAATATAGGACTGCAATCAATAAATCGATTTACAATGCGAATTCTGTACCTATAGTTTAAATTGCGTCAGATTAAACCGTCAAATTGCTAAATATATACCATTTGCACGTTTAGTTTTAGACATCCGGGATCTGACGGTACAATGCAGTACGTTCTAGCGTGGTGGAGATTCACAATACAGGAAACTTACATTTGAATTCCTTGAAAAACTAAAGAGTGCATCGGAAAAAGCAAAACCAAGATCAAACCTAGCATACAATGCTTGCAGCTTAATTCGCGCTTAGACTTGGCCATGTCTGGTCACTAGGGCCAACATAGAACCATCTCGATTCCATGAACCACGGCTCATTGTATTGGGAGAATTATACTGTATAGTACACTATTCTCTTGTGTAGAATACTATCTACTCTATATTGACCTTACACCAAGAGTTGTGACTCTTGGTGTCACCATGGTACACACAATATATATATATATATATACATATTGTATATCAATTGATCATATTAATAATAATGACTTTTTCAACATGGTATCAAAGCTATAGAAATATTCGATCCCTGGAATAAGCTTTGGTGAATGCTTTATTAAGAAAATAATTGCTGAAATTATAAAAATAGTTTATAATGAAAATAATATCAACACAATTCATTATAACAACAAAGGTTGATGAAGAACTTAAAGTTCATCAAACCATAAAAAGTAATTTAAGAACTGAAAATGGCAACATACAAACCATAAGCAAAGATAACATTGAATTGATCAAAAAAAAAATTATAAATAATTAAAATTCAATTTCAAATCAAGAATATTGAAGATGACACAAAAAGTGGACATTAATCATGTTCCAAAATTTGATAGTTCATATTTTAATATATGGAAATATAGACTAACATTAGTTTTCGAGACTGAAAAGTTATGGCCCATAGTAAATGGTGAAGAAAAGTTATGGCCCATAGTAAATGGTGAAGAATTCTTACCAGTGGAACCAACGGAAGTTGAAATTGGGTAGCTCTTTGTGCACCTTATGTAGGAAACTTTTCTTTATGTTGTTTACCTTCTATGCAAGGTTGGCATAAGGTAATTTTTCTTTCATCAAAGGGATCAGTCTCCTTTGCCATGGTTTGTATTTGTTTGAGTCTTTGAAGATTTAAGTGTCCTAGTCTTAGGTGCCACAAATCAGCTTTATTTAATTGTGTTGCTACCGGAATCCCATCTTTACCTACCACAGAAGTAGGGAGTATAAGCGCATGGGTAGACAAGGATACCTTGTCTTTAACTATATTTAATAATTGCCTAAAAAAAAATATTGTTTCACATATACAATCTTGCACATCAACAAATTCAGCATGACAACAATTAATAAAAATATTTGAATTACATGATAGAGTAACTAAGATGTATTTAAAAGAAAAATTATATACCTTAAAAATGACAGAAGGTGATAGTGTTATTAAACACATATATACCTTTAGAGCACATATGGAACAATTGTTGGCAACAAGATCAGTAGTTCCAGATGATGAAGCAATTCTCACTTTAATGAGAAGTTTGGCTCTAAGTTATAGATCCTTTATTAACTCCTTAAGAAGGTAGCTTGGGATTACATGAACATCCTTGATAAAAAATTTGATCTAAGAAGAAACACTCATGAAAAACATGAATTTAACATCTGATAATATTTCAGCCTTATATGTAAGTAAGAAATTTCAGAATAATAATAAGAAATCTTATTTTAATAAGAATTTCAAGAGGAATTCACAAGGAGAGAGTAGTACCTCCAAACCACATGAAAAGAATAATTTTGCTATTAAGAAATATTTTTTCTGCAAGAAAACAGGTCACTTGATCAAAGATTGCAGAACAAGAATAGCAATTGAAAATTGTAATAACAGAAAAGAAACAAATATTGTTACCAAAACAAATAAACTATATGTGGCAGCACGTATAATTAAAGGAAAACCAAATTCAATGTAGTATGTGGACTTGGGAGCAACTCAACATATGTGTCATGAGTTAGAAGGATTTGTTAAATACATCAAAAGTGAAGACAAACAAGTTGTCTACTTAGGAGATGATACTACATCATATATAATAGAAGGACATGGTGATGTAAATATCAAACTTACAAATGGTGATGAGAAGATCATACCTGATATATTACATATATCTGGACTTGCAAAGAATTTATTCTCTGCCGAACAATTAGATAAGGTAGGAGGAGAAATTTGCATAAGAGTTGGCACCGCTATATTTATAAATAAATTTGGTCAAACCATTGAAATATGCAAATTAAACCCTGATTTATATGAATTAGATACAATTATACTTTCAAAAAAGCCTCAAATTGCTATTCCAGCAATAACACAATTAAATAAAGCTGATTTGTGGTACGTAAGACTAGGACGCATAAATCCTCAAAGATTCAAATAAATACAAACCATGGCAAAGAGGATTGATCCTTTTGATGAAAGAAAAATTACCTTATTCCAACCTTGTATGCAAGGTAAACAACATAAAGAAAAGTTTCCTACACAAGGTGCACAAAGAGCTACCCAATTGTTAGAACTTATATACTCTGACATTTGTGGACCTATGCAAGTAGGCACACATTCAAGATGTACTTACTTCATCACATTTATTGATGATCTAACAAGATATTTTCAAGTATATTTGATGAAATACAAATTTGAAGCATTTGAAAAATTCACCTTATACAAAAAAATTGTAAAAAAACAAACAAGTTTCAAAATTAAAACCTTAAGATCTCATCGTGGAGGTGAATATACATCCAATGATTTTAAAGATTTTTGTAACAAAGAAGGCATTAAATGATAATATACTACAGCTTATACACCACAACAAAATGGTGTTTTTGAAAGCAAAAATAGAACATTAATAGGAATAGTACTTGCAATACTATCCTATTCAAACTTATCTAAAACTTTTTGGGATGAAGCACTCAAAACAGCAAATTACCTCCAAAATAGGAGCCCTACAAAATCTGTACAAGTTACCAAAACACCATTTGAATTATGGTACAAACGACAACCAAATTTATCCTACCTTAAAATATTTGGTTACAAAGCTCATGTATTCATTCCTACAGAAACAAGAAAGAAGTTAGACTCTCATTCACAAGAGGCTATCTTTCTAGGCTATAGTGAAGAATCTAAAGCCTATAGACTTATGAATATACAAAGTCAGCAAATTCTTATTTTAAGAGATATTCTCTTCAATGAGAATCTACATGATCCACAAATAATCCCATACTTGCAAAAGGACAATGAAGAACTCTTACTAGATTTAGAATTATTAAAACACCCTTCATTAATTAAAAGGACCAATTAGCATATCCTCCCTTCTGTTCAAGGCATGTCTTCTATATCAGTGTCACTACCACAAGAAACACATGTATTTGATCAATCACTAATACATAGTATTCCTTCAAATGTGGGAGAAAAACCTCTTTTTTACATAGAAGACTTCTCTCAACTATCTGTCAAGGATAAAAACTCGATGAAAAAATAATTCAGACAAGTGAGCCTTCACTCAAAGAGAGGTAACAAAATATATATAAACAAGGATATATATTGAAAGAGAAACTTGAATGGCTATTGCCAAAAGATAAGATTTAGATACCCTTGAAACTAGACTAGAAGCAAGAAAGAAGTTGACAAGAATGAAGAAGCCTTCACTCTTGTCTCTATATATACTATCTAACTAGGGGCTACGTGGCGATGTTCTATAGGACCTCCAATATGTGTTGACTTTGTAGGACACATGCCTTGACTTACAAGGCAAGTTTTTCTACGTGTGGGCTACATAGTTACCTTAATCTTCAAGCTAACAACATGTGTGGTACATGGCCAACTTGTTGACCACGTTTCTAATCTAAAAAATCAATTAAAGACACCTATGAAGTCAAAGCAGCGTCTATAAAGCTTCTAAGAAGCTTCCATATTAAATACTACAGAATTAACTTACTTTTATCTACTTTTACTTACTTCTATCTATTTCTATATATAATTACTAGCTTATATGATTATGTTCGTGACATTACCCCCCCTTCTAAGAACGAGTTCTACAAAGAGCGGTCATCATATGTTGAGAAAATCTATGATGCGACAAAATGTATTCGCCACATACTCTGATCTTTATTCTTTTCGAAGATGATTGATAGGGCCTCTCAACCATCGGTAGTGTCCCATACCAGAACAAGAAGACCACCCAGTTATTTGATCATTGTTGAGGCCTTCATAACTTCCTTCAAATAGAATATTTGGAACACCATCAGGAGTTGTTCCTACCTCTAGCACAATCACCAAACATTGAGAGTCCCTTCTTGAATCATCATACCAAACACGTTGTATCTCGCCATCTATTCGAGAAGAACATGTCGTTCTTGAAGATCTTCATCTCGATTGCATTATCTTGAAGGTTGTGACAATCGTAATGTCTCATCCGGTAGGTCAGCAAATGAAGGCTCTTGAGTCGAATCTGCTGGTTGTTGGTTCTCCATCTCCTGAGCGTTACTACTACAAAGAAGCTACGAACAAGAATTGAAAGTAGAATGTTATCTTGCCTAGATGTTGTTTTTTTTATAAAGTAGGTTTTCATCTTGATTTTGATGGATGTCGTCGATGAAAAGCCTCCACCGCCTTTGCTGCATTTACAAGATTCTTTATTGGCTCCTATGTGTGTTCACTAATACCATATCTGCGTCAATGGACAAGATATTCTAATTTATTTTGGCGCCGCCTTGAATCTAAGACTTCTTCTACTTCAAACTCTTTATTATTGTCTACTTCTATAGGAGGAGGTAGAGCTTGTCATCTTTTTGGTATGTCCACTGTCTTGTATGGTTCAAGAAGAGATACGTGGAATACTGGATGGATTTTCATTGATTCCAGTAGATGTAAATGATATGCAACTGGATTGATTTGTGCAGAAATAGAAAATGATCCAAGCATTCGATAGTCCAACTTGTCTCAAGGACGAGTGGTCTTGATATTATGACGAAGTAGCCATACCTTATCACCCAGAACAAATGATGGTTGTTCCTTTTGATAGACATCCGCATTGATCTTTTGTTGTTCTTGAGCCTCTTTTAATTGCGCCTTCATCGTTGCATGTAGCTCTGATAAATGAATTGCCAAATCTTTTATAGCAAGATTATCTACTTTTGAAAAGTCAAAAGTATCAAGTCATGGATGATAACCATAATTAGCAAAGAAAGGTGTTTGTTTTGTAGAAGAATGTACCATGTTATTGTAAGCAAACTCTGCCAATGGCAAAAGAGTTGTCCAATCATCTTGTTGATAATTAATGGTACATCTTAAGTATTGGTCCAAAACTTAATTAACACACTCCGTTTGTCCATCAGTTTGAGGATGGAATGCTGAAGATAGTTTTATATCCACTTTAAGAATCTTAAAAAGAGTCCGTCAAAATCTTGATACAAATTGAGTTCCCCTATCTGATATAATATCCTTGGATAATCCATGATAGTGATAGATATTGTCAAAAAAGAGTTTAGCTGTTTCTTCACTAGTGATAGATTTTGTACATGGTACAAAATGTGCCATCTTGGTAAAACGATCTACTATCATGAATATAGAGTCATAAGAACCTGAGATTAGAAGATCCGTAATGAAGTCCATAGAAACAGAAGACCATGGTTGTTTTGGATGGGTAATGGCTGAAGAAGTCCAAAAGATCGATGACGAGGAGTTTTCGATCTTGAGCAAATATCACATGATTGTACAAAATCTTTAATTGCCTTCCACACTTGAGGCCACCAAAAATCCCTAAATATCAGCTCCAAAGTCTTATTATATCCAAAATATCCTACTGCTGGGAAGTCGTGACGAGCTTGAAGAACACATAAACATGCTTCTCTTTCTGGAATATATAGGCGTCCTTTGAAATAGAGTAGGTTGTTCTTGAATTCAAATTTAGATGGATCATGAGATTTAAAAGAATTATTCTTGATATCATAAACAAGAAGGTCTGAAGACATACTTCACTAGACTTGCTTAAAAAAAGTTAAATCAATAATCAATGTTGATTTTATTGCTCGAAGATGAAATTGTTGTGGCCTCAAGAGAACCGTTCTTTGTTGCTCAAAAGCTACATCTTCTTCTTTTGGTGCAAGATAAGAATGTTTAGACAAGGCATCAGATAAACCTTGTTGTTTTCCTAGTCGATAAGTGATGATGAACTCGAATCTTGATAAAGATATGCTCCAACGAGCTTGGCAACGATTTAATATGCGTGCTGACATAAAATATTCGAGATTCTTATGATCTATATATATAGTGACTAGACTGCAAGCACCTTCTAGATAATGATGCCATTCTTGAAAAGAATCCACAATTGCAAGAAGTTCTTTGTCGTGGATCTCATAATTGATTTTTATTACTGAGAATTTTCTTGAATGAAAGGCTACTTGATGAAGTTTGTCATCTATTCCCATTTGTGATAAAATCGCACCCAGAGCAAAGTCCGATGCATCTATTTCCATAAAGAATGCTTTGAAAAAATCAACACGATATAAGATTGGTGCAGAAACAAACGCTATCTTCAAAGATTCAAAAGCAACTTTCGCTTCTTGATTCCATTGGAGTTTGTCTTTACAAGTCAAATATGTAAGTGGAGCTGCAACTCGAGAGAAGTCTTTGATGAAGATCCAATAGTAGTTGGCAAATTCCAAAAAATATTAGACATCTCTTACCGTTTTTAGGATCTTCCAGTCTATAATAGTTTGAACTTTCTTAGCATCCATCATAAGTCCATCATTTGAAATGATGTAACCTAAAAAATCGACTTGAGTAGTGTGGAATACACACTTTTCTATCTTGATATAGAGTCTTGCATCTCTTAATTTTTGTAACATGCGACAAACATGAAGTTCATGTTCTTTTGGATTCTTAGAATAGATCAAAATGCCGTCTAGATAACAGACTACAAAATCGTCCAAAAACTCTCGAAAAACATCATTCATTAGATGTTGAAAAGCTGCTCATGCATTTATAAGTCCAAAAGGCATGACGTTGTATTCAAAATGTCCATACCTACTTCGAAATGCAGTCTTCCATTCATCTCCTTCTTTGATGCGTACTAGATTTTGTGCTCCACGAAGATCTATTTTTGTATAGATCTTAGCTTGATTCAGCTGATCAAGAAGTCCAGATATTAAAAGTAGTAGATACCTGTTCTTGATGGTAATCTTGTTGAGTCCTCAATAATCAACACACATCCACAATGATCCATCTTTTTTCTTTACAAATAGAATTGGAGCTCCTGCCGAAGATTTAGAATGGCATATGAAATTCTTGGCTAGATTTTCTTCAATATACTCCTTGAGTTCAGCCAACTCATTTTGTGATAAACTGTAGATTGGTCCGAATGGCGGTTGTGCTCCTTCTTGAAGGTCAATTGAGCAATCATAGGGACGATGTTCCGGGAGTGTATCTACATTTTTTTTTTCAAATACATCTTGAAATTCTTGATATTGGCTTGGAATGCCACTTGAAGTCTTTTTACCAATAGAAACGGGTGTGGCATAAATAATATATGGTGATTCTTTCATAGCAGCATGCAAGAAAGCTTTTACACCTATAAATACGGATTTAATTGAACTGGACTTATGACTCTCTACTTGATTAACTACACTGTTAGTTATACTTTTAGAGAAAGTAAGAGTTCGGGAAATCCAATCTATTTGAGGGTTGTATTTTTCTAACCACGATAAACCTAAAATGACTGGATTAGAGGAAGATCTAATGATATTAAATACTACAAAACTATTATGACCATTGATTATTACTTCTATAGGAAGGATTTCATGAGTAATATCTCCAGAAGACAATGGACGACCTTCTATGACTTCTACATGAACAGATTTAGTTTTCTTTATTAAAGATATACTATGTCTTTTAGTAAATTCTTCATCTAAAAAACATGCTGAGGGCTCCTGAATCTAACAAGGCAGAGACTTTGTAATGTTTAGGTCCTAAAATAACATTTAATGTAAAACAAGGAGAGACCTCTGAAGAGAGAATAGGACCTTTACTAGATGTTGTGCAAGGTTCCAACCACACGGACCCTATTGTAGCTAGACAAACTTATTTTTCGACATATTGTTTTCTTTCACAGCCATACTCCTCATTTTGTAATTGCGTCATTTCTTTGGATAATGTTGAGTAGTGTGCTTTGGTTCTCCATAATATAAACATAATCCTTCTTGACGACTACGAGTCTTTTCTTGCTCAGTAAGAGGTTTGAAACGTATTGCATCAATTTACATATCCTCTACTTTCGAATGTATGTATTAAAGAGGTATTGGTGTTGCCATTGAATTATAGTAACGTTGAGGTTTACTTGTATGGTTCTCAGATCGGAATTCAAAAAGGTGATTGTCGCACTTCATAGCAAAGTCAATTGCTTGACTCAATGTTTGAGGATCACGTAAGTTGAGCATTAATTTTTTTACCTCATATTGTAATCCATAGAGAAATTGACTAATAAGTGGAGCATCATCCTACTTGATATCAGTTGCAAGTTATCGAAATTGTGAAGCATATAATGTTATTGATTGATTGCCTTGTCGTAAAATATGGATCTTATTGGTTGCAACACGAATTGCATCATGTTCTCCATACATGGATCGAAACTTTGCCAAAAAAGCCTCTAGATTATCCAATATTGGTGTCACGGCCATGATCATGTAAGCAAATAATTACATATAGAAATAGGTAGAAGTAAGTAAAAGTAGATAAAAGTAAATTAATTCTATAATATTTAATATAGAAGCTTCCTAAAAACTTCTTAGACGCTGCTTTGACTTCATAGGTGTCTTTAATTGACTTTTTGGATTAGAAACATGGTCAACAAGTTGGGCATGTGCCACACATGTTGTTAACTTGAAGATCAAGCTAACTATGTGGCCCACACGTAGAAAAACTTGCCTTGTAAGTCAAGGCATGTGTCCTACAAAGTCAACACATATTGGAGGTCCTATAGAACGTCGCCACGTAGCCCCTAGTTAGATAGTATATATAGAGACAAGAGTGAAGGCTTCTTCACTCTTGTCAACTCCTTTCTTGCTTCTAGTCCAGGTTCAAGAGTCTTTAGTTTCTTGTCTTGTGGCAATAGCCATTCCAGTTTCCTTTTAATATACCTACTTGTTTATATTTTGACTTATTATATCGAGATAGCCTTTTTGTGTATATTTTCCTTCATCGAGTCTTTGTCCTTGACAGATTGACAAGAGTGCACTTACAATATCAGAGCTTTGTTTTTCTTGAGTGAGAGTGGATTACCCCTTTGTCTTGACAAGACATAAGCGTATTAGAAGTTTGCGGATTACCCACTTCTAAACTGATATTGTTCTTAGTATCTTCTTTGTTATCAAGTCTTTTTTTTCTTTTGTCTTGAGCAGTATCAAACAAATTTTTCTTAGTGTCATTATGGCAGAGCTTGTTGAAATGAAGAGTGCAATGGCACAAATGCAAGAGCAAATGAGGGAGTTAATGCTTGCGATGCATCAACTCAATTCACCAACACATGAAAGAACAAGAATAGCAGAAAGTGGAGATATTGAGATGATCGGAGCTGCTTCAACATCTATAACAAATCACGTTCCTTCTCCAATTGTACAACACCCTGTAAGCATTAGAGAACCAAGAATTGCCTTATCCGAGAAATTTGATGGTACGAGATCTAAGTTTCGAGGGTTCATCAATCAAGTACAATTGGCAATTGAACTTCAACCGCAAAGCTATCCAACTCCAGGATCACAAGTCAGGTTTATTGGCACTCTACTTTCTGGTTCTGCATTATCATAGTTTTCGTCTTTTCTTGAACAATGAAATCCAATATTGGACAATTTGGAAGCTTTTTTGGCGGAGTTTCGATCTATGTATGGTGAACACGATGCAACTCGTGTTGCAACAAATAAGATCCGAATTCTGCGACAAAAAAATCGCTCAGTAACAGTATATGCTTCACGATTTCGACAACTTACAATTGACATCAAGTGGGATGATGCTGCACTCATCAGTCAATTTCTTTATGGATTGCAATACGAAGTAAAGAAATTGATGCTCAACTTACCTGATCCTCAAACTTTGAGTCAAGCAATCGATTTTGTGGTAAAATGTGATAATCGACTTTTCGAATTTTGATTTGAGAATCACTCACGGGAACCTCAACATTATTACTCAATGGCAACATCAACATCTTTGCCAAACGTACATTCGAAAGTAGAAGACATGCAAATTGACGCGGTACGTTTTAAACCCCTAACTGAGCAAGAAAAGATTTGTCGTCGTCAAGAAGGATTATGTTTATATTGCGGAGAACCTAAGCACACTGCTCAACAATGTCCAAAGAAGCGACGCAACTATAAAATGAGGGGTACGACGGTCATAGAAAACAACATGTCGGAAAACGGATTCGTCCAGCTACAATAGGGACCATGCAGCTACAACCTTGTACAATTCCTAAAGAAGGTCCTATCCTCTCCTCAGAACCCTCTTCTTGTTTTATAATAGACTTATATTTAGGACCTAAGAATTACAAAGCCTCTACTTTATTAGATTCAGGAGCCTCAGCATATTTTTTAGATGAACAATTTGTTAAAAGTCGTAAAATACCTTTTATACAGAAACCTAAACCAGTACATGTAGAAGTCATAGATGGTCGTCCCTTGTCTTCTGGAGATGTCACTCATGAAACTCATCCTATAAAAGTAACAATAGACGGTCATGATAGCTACATAACTTTTAACATAATTAAATTCCCATCCAATCCAGTTATTTTAGGTTTATCCTGGCTAGAAAAATATAACCCTCGAATAGATTAGAATTCGCGTAAACTTGACTTTTCCGAGAGCGTTATTAATAGTTCTACTAACCAAGTAAAAAATTATAAGTCTAGTATAGTAAAACCCGTACTGATAGGTGTAAAAGCATTTATACACGCAGCAAAAGAAGGATCAACTTTTGCTATTTATGATGCACCTATTTCTGAAAACATAAAGACTTCAAGTGGCATTCCAAGTCAATATCAGGAGTATCAAGACGTTTTTGAGAAAAAGAATGCAGATATTCTTCCTGAGCATCGCCCATATGATTGTTCAATCGACCTCAAGGAAGGAACTCAGCCACCATTTGGACCAATTTACAGTTTATCGCAAGATGAGATGGCTGAACTCAAGACATATATTGACGAGAATTTAGCGAAGAATTTCATACGCCATTCAAAATCTCCAGTAGGAGCTCCAATTCTATTTGTAAAGAAAAAAGATGGATCTTTACGAATGTGTGTTGATTATCGAGGACTCAACAAGATCACAATCAAGAACAGGTATCCATTACTTTTGATATCAGGACTCCTTGACCAGTTGAATCAAGCTAAGATCTATACAAAAATAGATCTAAGAGGAGCATATAATCTAGTACGGATCAAAGAAGGAGATGAATGGAAGACTGCGTTTCGAACCAGGTATGGACATTTCGAATATAATATCATGCCCTTTGGACTCACGAATGCACCAGCTGCTTTTGAACATCTCATAAATGATGTATTTCATGAATTCTTAGATAATTTTGTCGTCTGCTATCTAGACAATATCCTGATCTATTCTAAGAACGTCGAAGAACATGAAATACATGTTCGTCAAGTATTACAAAAACTTAGAGATGCAGGATTGTATGCCAAGATGGAAAAGTGTGTATTTCACACTACTCAAGTTGACTTTTTAGGATACATCATTTCAAATGATGGTCTCATGATGGATTCTAAGAAAGTCCAAACAATCATGGATTAGAAGATTCCAAGGACAGTAAGAGATGTCCAATGTTTCTTAGGATTTGTCAATTACTATCGGATCTTCATCAAAGATTTCTCATGAGTTGCACCTCCACTTACACGCTTGACTAGTAAAGATAAATTCCAATGGAATCAAGAATCGGAAGCAGTATTTGAAGCCTTGAAGACATCGTTTGTCTCTGCACCAGTCTTATATCGTGTTGACTTTTCCAAGGCATTTTTTATGGAAACAGATGCATCAGATTTTGCCTTAGGTGCAGTTTTATCACAAATGGGAACAGATGACAAGCTTCATCCGATAGCTTTTCATTCAAGAAAATTCTCAGCAGCCGAGATCAATTATGAGATCTACGATAAAGAACTTCTTGCGATCGTGGATTCCTTTCAAGAATGGCGTCATTATCTAGAAGGCGCTTCTAGTCCAGTCACTGTGTATACAGATCACAAGAACCTCGAGTATTTCATGTCAGCACGCGTGTTGAATCGTCGTCAAGCTCGTTGGAGTATGTCTTTGTCAAGATTCGAGTTCATTATCACTTATCGACCAAGAAAACAACAAGGTTTGTCCGATGCATTGTCTAGACGTTCTTATTTTGCACCAAAAGAAGGAGATGCAGCTTTTGAGCAACAAAGAACGGTCCTCTTGAAACCGGAGCAATTTCATCTCTGAGCAATGAAATCAACATTGACTGTTGATTCAACTTTTCTCAAGCAAATCCAGTCCAGTATGTCCTCAGAGCCTCTTATTCATGATATCGAGAATAATTCTTCCAAGTCTCATGATTCTTCTAAGTTCGAGTTCAAGAATAATCTATTATATTTTGAAGGACGCCTATATGTTCCAGAAGGAGAAGCACGTTTACGTGTTCTTCAAGCACGTCATGACTTTCCAACAGCAGGGCACTTTGGATATAATAAGACTTTGGAACTCATATCAAGAGATTTTTGGTGGCCACAAATGTGGAAGTCAGTAAAAGACTTTGTACAATCATGTGATATTTGTTCAAGATCAAAAATTCCTCGTCATCGACCTTACGGACTTCTTCAGCCATTACCTATACCAGAACAACCATGGTCTTCTGTTTCTATGGATTTCATCACAAATCTTCCAAGCTCAAGATCTTATGATTCTATATTTGTGATAGTAGATCGTTTCACCAAGATGGCACATTTTGTGCCATGTACAAAATCTATCACAGGTGAAGAAACAGCTAAACTTTTCATTGATAATATCTATCGCTATCATGGATTATCTAAAGATATCATATCGGATAGGGGAACTCAATTTGTGTCAAGATTTTGGAGGACCCTTTTCAAGATTTTAAAAGTAGACATAAAGCTATCTTCGGCTTTCTATCCTCAAACTGATGGACAAACAGAGCGTGTAAATCAAGTCTTGGAGCAGTATTTAAGGTGTACTATCAACTACCAACAAAATGATTGGATAACCCTTCTGCCATTGGCAGAGTTTGCTTATAATAATATGGTACATTCTTCCACGCAACAAACACCTTTCTTTGCCAATTATGGCTATCATCCACGACTTGATACTTTTGATTTTTCAAAAGTTGATAATCCTGCAGTAGAAGATATGGCAAATCGGTTGTCAAAGTTACATGCAATAATGAAGATGCAATTGAAGGAAGCTCAAGAACGACAAAAGATAAACGCAGATCTATATCGTAAAGAGCAACCACAAATCAACGTGGGCGATAAGGTATGGCTACTTCGTCGCAATATCAAGACTACTCGACCTTGTGACAAGTTGGACTATCGTAGGCTTGGCCCCTTTTTTGTTTTTGAACAGATCAACCCAGTTGCATATCGGTTACATCTACCGGAGTCAATGAAGATCCATCCTATATTCCACGTGTCTCTTCTTGAATCATATGTCAAGGACAAAGACTCGATGAGCGAAAATATACACAAAAAGGCTATCTCGATATAATAAGTCAAAATATAAACAATTAGGTATATTAAAAGGAAACTGGAATGGCTATTGCCACAAGACAAGAAACTAAAGACTCTTGAACCTGGACTAGAAGCAAGAAAGGAGTTGACTAGAGTGAAGAAGCCTTCACTCTTGTCTCTATATATACTATCTAACTAGGGGCTACGTGGCGACGTTCTATAAGACCTCCAATATGTGTTGACTTTGTAGGACACATGCCTTGACTTACAAGGCAAGTTTTTCTACGTGTGGGCCACATAGTTAGCTTGATCTTCAAGTTAACAACATGTGTGGCACATGCCCAACTTCTTGACCACGTTTCTAATCCAAAAAGTCAATTAAAGACACCTATGAAGTCAAAGCAGCGTCTAGGAAGTTTCTAGGAAGCTTCTATATTAAATATTATAGAATTAACTTACTTTTATCTATTTTTACTTACTTCTACCTATTTCTATATGTAATTATTAGCTTACATGATTATGGCCGTGACATTAGCCCCCCTTCTAGAGACGATTTCCACGAGGAGCGGTCATCATATGTTGAAGAAATCTATGATGCGACGAATTGTATTCGCCACATACTCTGATCTCTGTTCTCTTCGAAGATGATTGATAGGGCCTCTCAACCATCGGTAGTGTCCCATACCAAGGTGGGAAGACCACCCAGTTATTTGATCATTGTTGAGGCCTTCGTAACTTCCTTCGAATAGAATATTTGGAACACCATCAGGAGTTGTTCCTTCCTCTAGCAAAATCACCAAACATCAGGAGTCCCTTCCCAAATCGTGATACCAAACGCGTTGTATCTCACCATCTATTCGAGGAAGAACATGTCGTTCTTGAAGATCTTCATCTCGATTACGTCGTCTTGAAGGTTGTGACAATCATAATGTCTCCTTCGGCAGGTCAGCAAACGAAGGTTCTTGAGTTGAATCCGCTGGTTGTTGGCTCTCCATCTAATTAGCGTCACAAATGCAAAGAAGTTACAAACAAGGATAAAAAATTGAATATTATCTTGCCTCAATCTTGTCTCTTTTATAAGAGAGATTTTCATCTTGGTTTTGATGGATGTTGTTGATGAAAAACTTTGACTTTAGCTGATGCATTTGCTAGATTCTTGGATGGCTCCCAAGTGCGTTCACTAATATCATATCCGTGCCAATGAACAAGATATTCCAGCTTATTTCGGCGCCGCCCTGAGTCTAATATCTCTTCCACCTCAAATTCTTCATTATTATCTACTTCTATAGGAGGCAGTAGCATTTGTCTTCTTCCTTGTATATCCACTGTCTTATATGCTTCAAGAAGAGACACGTGGAATACAGGATGGATCTTCATTGACTCCGGTAGATGTAACCGATATGCAACTGGGTTGATCTGTTCAAAAACAAAAAAGGGGCCAAGCCTACGATAGTCCAACTTGTCACAAGGTCGAGTAGTCTTGATATTGCGACGAAGTAGCCATACCTTATTGCCCACGTTGATTTGTGGTTGCTCTTTACGATATAGATCTGCCTTTATCTTTTGTCGTTCTTGAGCTTCCTTCAATTGCGTCTTCATTATTGCATGTAACTTTGACAATCGATTTGCCATATCTTCTACTGCAGGATTATCAACTTTTGAAAAATCAAAAGTATCAAGTCGTGGATGATAGCCATAATTGGCAAAGAAAGGTGTTTGTTGCGTGGAAGAATGTACCGTATTATTATAAGCAAACTCTGCCAATGGCAGAAGGGTTATCCAATCATTTTGTTGGTAGTTGATAGTACACCTTAAATACTGCTCCAAGACTTGGTTTACACGCTCTGTTTGTCCATCAGTTTGAGGATGGAAAGCCGAAGATAGCTTTATGTCCACTTTTAAAATCTTGAAAAGGGTCCTCCAAAATCTTGACACAAATTGAGTTCCCCTATCTTATATGATATCTTTAGATAATCCATGATAGCGATAGATATTATCAATGAAAAGTTTAGCTGTTTCTTCACCTGTGATAGATTTTGTACATGGCACAAAATGTGCCATCTTGGTGAAATGATCTACTATCACAAATATAGAATCATAAGATCTTGAGCTTGGAAGATTTGTGATGAAATCCATAGAAACAGAAGACCATGGTTGTTCTGGTATAGGTAATGGCTGAAGAAGTCCGTAAGGTCGATGACGAGGAATTTTTGATCTTGAACAAATATCACATGATTGTACAAAGTCTTTTACTGACTTCCACATTTGTGGCCACCAAAAATCTCTTGATATGAGTTCCAAAGTCTTATTATATCCAAAGTGCCCTGCTGTTGGAAAGTCATGACGTGCTTGAAGAACACGTAAACGTGCTTCTCCTTCTGGAACATATAGGCGTCCTTCAAAATATAATAGATTATTCTTGAACTCGAACTTAGAAGAATCATGAGACTTGGAAGAATTATTCTCGATATCATGAATAAGAGGCTCTGAGGACATACTGGACTGGATTTGCTTGAGAAAAGTTGAATCAACAGTCAATGTTGATTTCATTGCTCAGAGATGAAATTGCTCCGGTTTCAAGAGGACCGTTCTTTGTTGCTCAAAAGCTGCATCTCCTTCTTTTGGTGCAAAATAAGAACGTCTAGACAATGCATCGGACAAACCTTGTTGTTTTCTTGGTCGATAAGTGATAATGAACTCGAATCTTGACAAAGACATACTCCAACGAGCTTGACGACGATTCAACACGCGTGCTGACATGAAATACTCGAGGTTCTTGTGATCTGTATACACAGTGACTGGACTAGAAGCGCCTTCTAGATAATGACGCCATTCTTGAAAGGAATCCACGATCGCAAGAAGTTCTTTATCGTAGATCTCATAATTGATCTCGGCTGCTGAGAATTTTCTTGAATGAAAAGCTATCGGATGAAGCTTGTCATCTATTCCCATTTGTGATAAAACTGCACCTAAGGCAAAATCTGATGCATCTGTTTCCATAAAAAATGCCTTGGAAAAGTCAACACGATATAAGACTGGTGCAGAGACAAACGATGTCTTCAAGGCTTCAAATGCTGCTTCCGATTCTTGATTCCATTGGAATTTATCTTTACTAGTCAAGCGTGTAAGTGGAGGTGCAACTCATGAGAAATCTTTGATGAAGATCCGATAGTAATTGACAAATCCCAAGAAACATTGGACATCTCTTACTGTCCTTGGAATCTTCTAATCCATGATTGTTTGGACTTTCTTAGAATCCATCATGAGACCATCATTTGAAATGATGTATCCTAAAAAGTCAACTTGAGTAGTGTGAAATACACACTTTTCCATCTTGGCATACAATCCTGCATCTCTAAGTTTTTGTAATACTTGACGAACATGTATTTCATGTTCTTCGACGTTCTTAGAATAGATCAGGATATTGTCTAGATAGCAGACGACAAAATTATCTAAGAATTCATGAAATACATCATTTATGAGATGTTCAAAAGCAGCTGGTGCATTCGTGAGTCCAAAGGGCATGATATTATATTCGAAATGTCCATACCTGGTTCGAAACGCAGTCTTCCATTCATCTCCTTCTTTGATCCGTACTAGATTATATGCTCCTCTTAGATCTATTTTTGTATAGATCTTAGCTTGATTCAACTGGTCAAGGAGTCCTGATATCAAAGGTAATGGATACCTGTTCTTGATTGTGATCTTGTTGAGTCCTCGATAATCAACACACATTCGTAAAGATCCATCTTTTTTCTTTACAAATAGAATTGGAGCTCCTACTGGAGATTTTGAATGGCGTATGAAATTCTTCGCTAAATTCTCGTCAATATATGTCTTGAGTTCAGCCATCTCATCTTGCGATAAACTGTAAATTGGTCCAAATGGTGGCTGAGTTCCTTCCTTGAGGTCGATTGAACAATCATATGGGCGATGCTCAGGAAGAATATCTGCATTCTTTTTCTCAAAAACGTCTTGATACTCCTGATATTGACTTGGAATGCCAATTGAAGTCTTTACGTTTTCAAAAATAGGTGCAGCATAAATAGCAAAAGTTGGTCCTTCTTTTGCTGCGTGTATAAATGCTTTTACACCTATCAGTACGGGTTTTACTATACTAGACTTATAATTTTTTACTTGGTTGGTAGAACTATTAATAATGCTTTGGGAAAAGTCAAGTTTACGCAAATTCCAATCTATTCGAGGGTTATACTTTTCTAGCCAGGATAAACCTAAAATAACTGGATTGGACGGGGATTTAATTATGTTAAAAGCTATGTAGCTATCATGACCGTCTATTGTTACTTTTATAGGATGAGTTTCATGAGTGACATCTCCAGAAGACAAGGGACGACCATCTATGACTTCTACATGTACTGGTTTAGGTTTCTGTACAAAGGGTATTTTACGACTTTTAACAAATTGTTCATCTAAAAAATATGCTGAGGCTCCTGAATCTAATAAAGCAGAGGCTTTGTAATTCTTAGGTCCTAAATATAAGTCTATTATAAAACAAGGAGAGGGTTCTGAATAGAGGATAGGACCTTCATTAGGAATTGTACAAGGTTCCAGCTGCACGGTCCCTATTGTAGCTGGACGAATCCGTTTTCCGACATGTTGTCTTCTTTGACCGTCGTACCCCTCATTTTATAGTTGCGTCGTTTCTTTGGACAATGTTGAGCAGTGTGCTTAGGTTCTCCGTAATATAAACATAATCCTTCTTGACGACGACGAATCTTTTTTTGCTCAGTTAGGGGTTTAAAACGTACCGCGTCAATTTGCATGTCTTCTACTTCTGAATGTACGTTTGGCAAAGATGTTGATGTTGCCATTGAGTAATAACGTTGAGGTTCCCGTGAATGATTCTTGGATCGAAATTCGAAAAGTCGATTATCACATTTTACCGCAAAATCGATTGCTTGACTCAAAGTTTGAGGATCAGGTAAGTTGAGCATCAATTTCTTTACTTCATATTGCAATCCATAAAGAAATTGACTGATGAGTGCAGCATCATCCCACTTGATGTCAATTGCAAGTTGTCGAAATCGTGAAGCATATACTGTTACTGAGCGATTTCCTTGTCGCAGAATTCGGATCTTATTTGTTGCAACACGAGTTGCATCGTGTTCACCATACATAGATCGAAACTCCGCCAAAAAAGCTTCCAAATTGTCCAATATTGGATTTCGTTGTTCAAGAAAAGATGAAAACCACGATAATGCAGAACCAGAAAGTAGAGTGCCAATAAACCTGACTTGTGATCTTGGAGTTGGATAGCTTTGCGGTTGAAGTTCAATTGCCAATTGTACTTGATTGATGAACCCTCGAAACTTTGATCTCGTACCATCAAATTTCTCAGGTAAGGCAATTCTTGGTTCTCTAGTGCTTATAGGGTGTTGTACAATTGGAGAAGGAACGTGATTTGTTATAGATGTTGAAGCAGCTCCGATCATCTCAATATCTCCACTTTCTGCTATTCTTGTTCTTTCATGTGTTGGTGAATTGAGTTGATGCATCGCAAGCATTAACTCCCTCATTTGCTCTTGCATTTGTGCCATTGCACTCTTCATTTCAACAAGCTCTGCCATAATGACACTAAGAAAAATTTGTTTGATATTGCTTAAGACAAAAGAAAAGAAAGACTTGATAATAAAGAAGATACTAAGAACAATATCAGTTTAGAAGTGGGTAATCCGCAAACTTCTAATACACTTATGTCTTGTCAAGAGAAAGGGGTAATCCACTCTTACTCAAGAAAAAACAAAGCTCTGATATTGTAAGTGTACTCTTGTCAATCTGTCAAGGACAAAGACTCGATGAGGGAAAATATACACAAAAGGCTATCTCGATATAATAAGTCAAAATATAAACAAGTAGGTATATTAAAAGGAAACTGGAATGGCTATTGCCACAAGACAAGAAACTAAAGACTCTTGAACCTGGACTAGAAGCAAGAAAGGAGTTGACAAGAGTGAAGAAGCCTTCACTCTTGTCTCTATATATACTATCTAACTAAAGGCTACGTGGCGACGTTCTATAGGACCTCCAATATGTGTTGACTTTGTAGGACACATGCCTTGACTTACAAGGCAAGTTTTTCTACGTGTGGGCCACATAGTTAGCTTGATCTTCAAGTTAACATCATGTGTGGCACATGGCCAACTTGTTGACCACGTTTCTAATCCAAAAAGTCAATTAAAGACACCTATGAAGTCAAAGCAGCATCTAGGAAGTTTCTAGGAAGCTTCTATATTAAATATTATAGAATTAATTTACTTTTATCTACTTTTACTTACTTCTACCTATTTCTATATGTAATTATTAGCTTACATGATTATGGCGGTGACACCATATAAGACAATGGATATACAAGGAAGAAGACAAATGCCACCGCCTCCTATAGAAGTAGATAATAATGAAGAATTTGAGGTGGAAGAGATATTAGACTCAAGGCGGTGCCGAAATAAGCTGGAATATCTTGTTCATTAGCGCGGATATGATATTAGTGAATGCACATGGGAGCCATCTAGAAATCTAGCAAATGCATCAGCTAAAGTCAAAGTTTTTCATCAACGACATCCATCGAAACCAAGATGAAAATCTCTCTTATAAGAGAGACAAGATTGAGGCAAGATAACATTCAATTTCCTATCCTTGTTTGTAACTTCTTTGCATTTGTGACGCTAATTAGATGGAGACCAACAACCAGCAAATTCAACTCAAGAACCTTCGTTTGCTGACTTGTCGGAGGAGACATTACGATTGTCACAACCTTCAAGACGACGCAATCGAGATGAACATCTTCAAGAATGACATGTTCTTCCTCGAATAGATGGTGAGATACAACGCGTTTGGTATCACGATTTGGGAAGGGACTCCTGATGTTTGGTGATTTTGCTAGAGGTAGAAACAACTCCTGATGGTGTTCCAAATATTCTATTCGAAGGAAGTTACGAAGGCCTCAACAATGATCAAATAACTGGGTGGTCTTCCCGCCCTGGTATGGGACACTACCGATGGTTGAGAGGCCCTATCAATCATCTTCGAAGAGAACAGAGATCAGAGTATGTGGCGAATACAATTCGTCGCATCATAGATTTCCTCAACATATGATGACCGCTCCTCGTGGAACTCGTCTCTAGAAGGGGGGGTAATGTCACGGCCATAATCATGTAAGCTAATAATTACATATAGAAATAGATAGAAGTAAGTAAAAGTAGATAAAAGTAAGTTAATTCTATAATATTTAATATAGAAGCTTCCTAGAAACTTCTTAGACGCTGCTTTGACTTCATAGGTGTCTTTAATTGACTTTTTGGATTAGAAACGTGGTCAACAAGTTGGCCATGTACCACACATGTTGTTAGCTTGAAGATCAAGTTAACTATGTGGCCCACACGTAGAAAAACTTGCCTTGTAAGTCAAGGCATGTGTCCTACAAAGTCAACACATATTGGAGGTCCTATAGAACGTCGCCACGTAGCCCCTAGTTAGATAGTATATATAGAGACAAGAGTGAAGGCTTCTTCACTCTTGTCAACTCCTTTCTTGCTTCTAGTCCAGGTTCAAGAGTCTTTAGTTTCTTGTCTTGTGGCAATAGCCATTCCAGTTTCCTTTTAATATACCTACTTGTTTATATTTTGACTTATTATATCGAGATAGCCTTTTTGTGTATATTTTCCCTCATCGAGTCTTTGTCCTTGACAATTGGATCTCGTCGTTCAAAAAAAGATGAAAACCACGATAGTGCTGAACTTGAAAGAAGCGTACTAATGAATCTAACTTGTGATCTTGGAGTTGGATAGCTTTGGGATTGAAGTTCAATCACAAGTTGCACTTGATTGATAAATCCTCGAAACTTGGATCTGGTGCCATCAAACTTCTCAAGTAGGACAATTCTTGGTTCTCTAACATTTGAAGGGTGTTCCACCATAGGAGAAAGGACATGGTTTGATACAGATGTTGAAGCAGCTCCAATCATTTCTATATCTTTACTTCCTGCCAATCTTGTTGCTCCTTATGATGGTAAATTGAGTTGATGCATCGCAAGCATTAACTTCTTCAATTGCTCTTGCATTTGTGCCATTGCACTCTTCATTTCAACAAGTTCTGCCATGATAACACTTAGAAGAGAGAAGATGTCTAATATCGCTCAAGACAAATAGAAGAAAGGACTTGAGAGCAAAGAAAATATTAAGGACTATATCAGTTTAGAAGAGGATAATCCGCAACTTCTAATATGCTTATATCTTATCAAGAAAAAGGGGTAATCCACTCTTAATCAAATTAGACAAAACTCTGATATTATAGGTGTACTCTTGTCAATCTGTCAAAGACAAGAACTCGATGAAAAAATAATTCAGACAAGTGAGCCTTCAATCAAAGAGAAGTAACAAAATATATATAAACAAGGATATATATTCAAAGAGAAACTGGAATGGCTATTGCTAAAAGACAAGAAAACTAGAGACCCTTGAAACTATACTGGAAGCAAGAAAGGAGTTGACAAGACTGAAGAAGCCTTCACTCTTGTCTCTATATATATTATCTTACTAGGGGCTACGTAGCAACGTTCTATAGGACCTCCAATATGTGTTGACTTTGTAGGACACATGCCTTGACTTACAAGGCAAGTTTTTCTACGTGTGGGCCACATAGTTAGCTTGATCTTTAAGCTAACAACATGTGTGGCACATGGCCAACTTGTTGACTACGTTTCTAATCCAAAAAGTCAATTAAAGATACCTATGAAGTCAAAGCAACATCTATGAAGCTTCTAGGAAGCTTCCATATTAAATACTATAGAATTAACTTACTTTTACCTATTTTTATTTACTTCTACCTATTTGTATATATAATTACTAGCTTACATGATTATGTCCGTGACACTATCATTACCAAATGATCAAAAGATCTTACCTCTTGGAGATGATGAAGTACATTCTACATTGAAGGCTCCAAATCTTCCTACTAATTCTAGACCAACAAGAATTATTCAACCAACCACAAGATTGTTGGAGTCTATATAAGGTAGAAAAGAATATAAAGGATAATGTAATTGACATCACCAAGTTCACCTTGTTTCTACTCACATAGAAGCTCCAAACTCCATTCAAGAAGCAATGGAGAGGATTGATGCTCAAGAATGGCAACAAACAATCAATGCTAAAATTACATCCTTAAACAAGAACAATATATGGCACATGAAAAATTTACCTCCTAATCAAAAATCAATCAGTTCAAAGTGGATTTTTAAAATCAAAACTAAAACTCATGGAAGTGTTGACAAATATAAAGCAAGGCTAGTTGTTAGAGATTTCACACAAGTTCAAGGTATTGATTACACAGAGACATACTCTCTTGTAGTCAAACTTAACTCTATCAAATTTCTTCTTGCTTTAATTGCTCAACATAATCTAGAAATATATCAACTAGATGTTAGAATAGCATTTTTAAATGGTTTTATAGAAGAAGACATCTATATGACTATCCCTAAAGGATTACCTTCTATACATACTAATAAGATATGTAAACTAAATAAATCCCTATATGGTCTTAAACAATCATCTAGAGCATGGTATCAATGATTAGATCAATACTTAATCCTTCACAAATACCAATGTGTCAAATCAGCTGCAAACATA